>NW_023998423.1:14062494-14088373 GCF_014805625.2 Glossina fuscipes | reverse complement strand
ACACACACACACACACACACACACACACACATAGCCACGCATACATATAGTAGTGTATGAATATATGTATACACATATAAATGTAATCGAAACCTCGTCCTCGTTTATGCGAAAACAAAAATCGAACACAAACTCATACATTTTCGTACAATGCAACTTTTTGTCGTTATTGTTATTTTATTGACGGATACATTGCTTAAATATGTACATTGTTTTATAAAATACCACTTTAAAGGACAAAAGGAAATTAAATATTTTCTAAATTAAAATTTTTATTTTTAAAAAAAAATTTTTTTTTTATTAGTTTGGCAAACAAAAATGTCTTTATACCTTTTAATGAATCTTAATTATGTCAAATGATGAAAAAGAATTCCTGAAGCAGATGGCTTATGCAAAGAACATCGATGAGATCATGGGCTCATATCACGACATTGAGAGTTTTAAAAATTTAAAAATTACGACGAGGCCTGGCATCACTTGTGACTTTTTCTTGGCCTTTCTAACAACATTTATATTATTCCTATAAATTCCCAATAAAACATTGTCTCGTAACAAAAAAGCAATTCGCCAAGTACACTGCATACACAATATAAAGTAGAAATAAGAAGAAGAATGAAATAAATCCAAATCGACAAAAAATTTGGACGTTTTTCTCTTAATCAAGTCACGCAAAGAATTTTAGATTATTAAAGGGTAACGTGGCGGTAAGTTTGTCAAAATAGTGTTTTTTTTTTTTATTCGCTTAGTAGACGCTTCGAACTTGCCAGAGTATGTGGATAAAAATTCATTACCTGAAAGAAATTTTTGCCTTGAAATTTCGGGCTTTTCCTCAAGCATTCTAAGAAGACTGGCTGGCTTCGTTAAGTGATCTTGCCTACTATCAAATTGCATGCTAATGTCTGTCCTGTTGTTTTATAGCTCGTCTAATGCACTAACAGACATCTTTCAAAAGTATTTCTATTCACAAGAAAACAAAGATAAATTTGTTAATTTAGCTTTGTGAAGAGGAGCGTGCAGTGGATAAGAGGAAAGCTTCCAATGCTTTCGACAAGAAATGAAAAGTTTGGGATGCAATTTTTTAATTTGATTATGAGCATGCCTATTGAATTGTACATTTTCTTAACGTTTTCTCTGTCATTTCGTCACTCATAAAGAGCACAAGGTTCTGCATGATTCTTTCTTTGACAGATGCAGGAAAACGGTCGCTTTCTATATCCTACAGCAATCGTGGTGCAAAGGTGCAAGGGTGTATTAAGTTTGTGTGGACTCACTTTTTTTCATACCGATCACTTTCTCATCTCTTTCTGAACCGATTTAAGCTTGTCTGTACGTCCGTCCACCTTGTATTCAACCTATCAGTCGCAATTTTTGAGATATTCTCATAAAATATACTTTGGTATAACGATGTGTTCCGATGAAATCCGAAATCTGGGAATCGATAGCGCAACTAGCCGTTCGGAGCAACCTTGTAACTTGACGCAGCCGCAAAGAAATGTCACAAATCAAATCCGCTTTTATGTGTAATAAATGGTGCGCTTTGAAAATAAAATGCATAAGCTTTTTAATTCCTTACTAAATCCGTGTTTTCTATGAAGATTACAAATGCTTATGTTTAAATTCACTCTGCATCAATAATGACGCATCTCAAATATAATTCCTGTACATGTAATGTTTTTGAATTTAAATAATTTTTTCGTATAGACAATCAATATACTGGAAAAACGTTGCGAAATACCTTTACCAGAGCAATAACTCCTCTTAACAATGAAAAAAATTTTTATTATGATTTTATGAAGCCCAAATTATTTCCTACCGCTACCGTGTAAACATGAAACGGAAACTGTCAAACATTATTTGGTAATAAAAGAGAATTAATAGAGAAGAAAAAGTCATAAAAAATGTCTAGAACATTAAATAGCATATAAAAAAAAAATAAATGAATAAATAATATAAGAAAATTACATTTGGTCGTGGTCGAATCTGTTATGCCCAACACCGTTAACTAAATTTCCTTACTCTATTGTAATGGATGGGGGCGCCTGTTTTTTTTTTTTTTTTTTCTATATTCAGAATAAAAAAAAAAAGTTAATATCGTGGTTCCGTTGCGATGAATTATGAGTAGCGAGAAAAAACCATGGAAAGCAAAGGTATGTTCAGCACAGATGCGCGGGAATTATAAGCGTGTCCTTGGAAAACATAGGCTACCTCCAAAAACCCAGCCGACGTGTTCACTTAGGCAACCGGAGAAATGTTTACCACAAATACTACACAGTTGGGCAGACGTAGAGATGGTCATACAAATAGATGGACATGCTTAGTTGCATTCCAAATTTGAAACTGATCAAGAAATTGTATAGTTGGTGGGATTTTTTAGAGCTTGTTTCTGCGCATTATAAAGGCATTGAAAATAAAATTAAAATTTCTTACGCTATAGTATTGGGTGGGCGTGGTCAATTTTTTTTTCCATATT
This sequence comes from Glossina fuscipes, assembly GCF_014805625.2. Lineage (NCBI taxonomy): Eukaryota > Metazoa > Arthropoda > Insecta > Diptera > Glossinidae > Glossina > Glossina fuscipes. The sequence continues at coordinate 14,085,903 of NW_023998423.1, read as the reverse complement.
TACACAAGTATTACAACATCGCCCATAAAATATGCATTAAAGTTTTTTAAAAAATTTTTTAGTTCTTTCGAAAATCAGAAGCGCCCTCAGTTTGCGTAGTACTGTAGGCTTGACCTTTGACCGATTTGATTCATTTTCAATACAATAACTGCGTGGAATTACTTTCAATGTTTCTGCCTAATTATGAGGTCGACAGATTCATTTTTCCGGCCAGGCGAAAGTTTACAATAAATATTATACAGACGGACAGACGGACATGCTTAACTAGATTCACAATTCGATGTTGATCACGAATAAAGATAGATACGTTGAGTGTGTCTCTGAAGCTTTCGTTTTGAAAAAAGGAATATATCGCCTATCCTTAGGGAATGGGAATAAAAAATAAATAAAAATGGAAAACGTAAATATAGGTCGACTATTAGAAGTACACATAAGTAAACTCTCGTTTTCAAGACCGAAAACTAGTTTTATGTTGGAAAAAATTAACGGCAGCGCTAAGTATACTTCAATGAATTATTGAATTTTTTTTTTTCTGCATGGTTTAAAGAGTTACTTTGATTCTTTTAGGGCAAAATAGAATTTCGTTGTTTACTTATCAAATTAAAGTTAATAATCTCACTTGATGCTTTGTGTAGTAAGCTAGAAATTCTATTGTTTTGTGGCTTTGAGTTTTGCAATTTGGTTAACCGTTAACATGAAAGAATGTTACGAATTTTTTATTTCAAGAAGACAGCTTGACTAGTTGGGAGTAGGTGGTAAAGCAGACTGGCGGTTAGAAAGGGAAGCTAAACATTGATAAATGTTGTTTATGCAAAGATTATTCTTCGCTTTGTATGTTTTTCTTAGCATTTTTAAAATTAGATTCGTGTCAGTGAATTTTTGAATTTAGAAGAGCGTTGATATTATTTATAAAATTAAAACCAATTATTTACACAACAAAGCGAAATTAGTTTGAACAATACTTCTTCCCATAAACTTCTCATGGCGTCTTCTGTCTTCGGATATAACGATTCAAATCGCACGGTTTGAACATATTCTTTGCTTAGCTACGACCACACTTACCAATCTCAGCACACTGAGCACACTGAACCCCGGTCTACCGATTTCCTAACCGCTTTATTCTACGCTAGTTCTGGCAGATTTTTTAGCGAACTTTTGTTAAGGACTTTATATGGGAGATATCATCTTTATCAAAGCAATCATCAGTTACATAAGTTGCAACACCGGCGCATAAAGGATCGACAATTTTTATTTGCTTCTATCACTTTTCCAATTCTCTTAAGAAACTTTGCATTCGAAAAAAATTAATTAGGGTTCATCTAGACTTCTGGAAGTTTGGCTGAAAAGTTCTAGACTTGAACGTGAAAATGGCAACATTCGCCCAAGTTGAGAGATATATTTGTGTATCCATGACAAATATTTGTAAAAATTTCCACACCATTTATACGTACAGTGGTAATTAATAAAAGCGACACGTCGCAAGCGGATTCGGCATCATTATTGATCATTTCTCGTAAAGAAATTTTCAATAACTCAGTTGAAACTTACCCGTATCAGCTTGAGTGATGCGAAATGGTCGACATGATCAAAAACTATAATCAGTATAGAAGACATCGCCACAAGTTCATTATATGATGATGGACGCCTGATCAATTAAGTTTAAAGGGATACCAGAGGCTAAGAACAGCAAAGTGTTTATCACGTATTCAAGGCAGATTTAGATAAAAGGAAACTGATTGCAAATTGAGTGCCGCGTTTGCTCACATTCAAGCGAATGTATTCGTACTCTTCGCATATGGCTTTTAAAGCTTATTATGCGTTAGCAAATGTCAATAGAAGACACCAAGGAAAAATATTTAGATCACATAATGATATCCTTACAAAACCGCAGGAGCATCTTGAATGTCTTCACAATGATTTCGTAGATAAACGTAAGGGGAACATTTAAATCAAAATCTCTTATCCGCATAATAAGCGAAGCTGTGAATACTTAACTAATAAGTCTGATGCTAATCAAAACAGGACGTTCGATCAATTCAGCCGACATTTACAGACGTGTACAGAGGTCTGATCAATAGAAAATTAAAGGATCTTTGCTATGGTGTTAGGCATGGAAATAACTGAAAAGAACTGGAAAGAGAAAATAGGCGAAGGGAGAAAGTCATAGAGAAGTATGATAAGTGTAGAAATTTCGAAGCACACTTTTAGGCCACCATAAAGCTTATTGACTTATTAGCTAGGAAGCTTTAAACACGTCACTGTCATTATGCTCAATATTTTATTGAAATAATTTCCGATAACAGATTCTCAGATAACACTTTCAATCCAATTTAAACAGATAGGTCATAAGGCTATGACAAAAGTCTTCGAAGTTTCAAATTTTATCTGAATAAGTAAATATGAAATAAAATGAAAATAAGTATGCATGGTGGTGTGCATGAAAGTTCGAAATGAAAATTTTTTCGAAATTCGACAATTTTCAAATATATAAAGTCTACCCTTAGGATTTTCTATAGGTGATATGTGTTGTTGTTTTACAATAGGGAATTTTTATTTACAATATTTATAAAATTTTTCGTTTCCTTTTCATTTCTTTTGCATACCAATCCACCTGCTTCCGCTTATTGAAATTAGCCAGTAAGCCTACATAGAGTATATGTCAACACCTAACTACACCCTTAAAATTGGAGTGGCAAGCAGAGTGTGATTTATGAACTTGTTTGTTTGTAAGGTAAACTGCAATGACCATTTATCAATATGTTTTTTTTTATTTTTGTTTTTGTTCTTGTATTACTGGGTAGTGTTACCAGCAAAAAGTCTACATATTTATTGCCGTCTCTACATCATAATATTCAGTTCAGAGTAGTAGCGTAGTACGAAAGTTTCCAACAAGGTATATAAACTAATTGAGTTTAGTGAATGCAACATACACATATAGAATCGGCCAGCATAGCAAGCGGGCAGGCGGGTGGTGGGATGAGGTGAGGGGAGTTAAGTAGAAAAACATTTTCTTGTCAAAATGACAAAAATACGAACAGCTTGTTTTCGTTAGTCTTTAAAGAAATATATATTAAATTGATTTGTTTTTTTTTTTTTTTTTTCTGTTTTCTTGAAATTATTAGAAAATCTTTGCTTGAAAAACTCAAAGGAAAAAAAGAAAAAAAATAAAATGAAAAATATTTTACGAGAAATTTGTTTTCATTTTAAAGTTTTTGCAAAATTTAAAACATTTATTAAAAAAGATATTATTTGAAGTTTAACGAGATTTGTGCTCTTAATATATATTATTTAACTGCCGTAATCTACATCGAGGAAGAATGGAAAATTTTTACATTTAGGACAAAACCATAAATACTCAAGCTTTCAGGTAAGGTTAAGAGCAATCAATAAATTTAAATTTTCCCATAATACCGACCAGAAAAGGGTCAGTTCGGGCATCTTTTCGTTTCTTTGTTTTTTTGTTTTGTTTTTAAGGACAGCTAGTGTTCAGATGGCCAATTCATTCAATTCAATCCGTTCATTTATACTTATTCCATAAAGTTTTCCATTTTAAACTAATACATTTGTGTTCTCCTACGACAGCGGAAAGGTTATTGGTCAGCAACGAACAGCAACAATTGTGTAGAGAAACTTTGTTGCCCCCAACACACACACCCATACACACACCCACACCACACGCCCCCACACCCACACACGATCCACCTCGTCGATACACACAAACAGATACAAACATAAGCACAAACATACACATGTGCCCAAATTTATATCGACGTACAGTCTAAGGAAAATAAATTTTTGCCAAATTCAGGAAAAAAGTTACAACTTCCTCAATGGAGGTCATTACAGGAAGTGTTGGTGTGATGAACTGAGCACAGTACACACATATATATATATATATACATATTTTCACATTCGCAAACGAGACTACGAATTGCTGCTGTTGTTATTTTATAGCTTGTTTCATAGAGAAAAGAATTTAAAAAAAAAAAAAAAAACTTTTTGTATTAATTTCAATTTGTTGACTATAAATCTATAAATGTTATATTGGAAAATTGTAGAAAAGTTCTAATTTTTTTTTTTTTTTTTGCTCTCTCTTTTCTCATATATTTGGATAAAAACTTTAACGTAATGGTATATGAAAAAGTTTAATTCAATTTTAAACTTTTATTATCATTTTCATATTCATATACCCATAAAATAAATGCATTTTTTACATACATCGTCAACGAGTTCGCATAACATATGTAAAGGTAGATTGTGTTCGTACACACTAAGGCACTAAAAAAAGGTTTTCTGTGAGATTTGAAATCTATCTGTTCATGGAACCATAAGTTCTAGAATGGAAATGACCTACCTACGATCCTTTACTCCACAAATCCATTTTAATATATAATATCTAAAGTATATATCTTTTAGTTTACGCATTATACATTTCAAAAGTGGATCAAGGAAAGTCATTGGGGTTTCACGTAGAGCAAATTAATGTCTGATGCTAAACCTATCGGAAACCGTAGATGCAATGTATTTCCGAGCCAAAGAGACTTGAGTGCATTGATCGGTCAATTATTGGTCGATATGAAAAAATGCAGCCAACGAGATAATGCGGGTTGGAATTGCAAAGAGAATAGAATTGATAGCATTAAATTTGATAATCAGCCTCTGGAATGTGTGCCCAAAATTCAGGGCCATAAGTGTGAAATATATCAAGTAAATAATAATGAAATTCATATTTGGATTGTCTTAAAAACTCCAAACCATCAATAGATTATAGAACTTTTTATTGAAAAAAAGCAGCATAACAAGTTTGTAATGAAAAAACCCAAAAAAAAAGTGGAATCGAACTGGTTCGACCACTAAATATATTGCACTTCTTCGGGTAAGAAAATTTTGTTCTTATGTCGATGATAAAATACGAATAAATATCTCCTGTTCCCACGTAAAGAGATACCCTTCATGCCAAGTCTCATTTTGTAAGAAAGGGATACGAGCCCAATTTTTATGATCATCCTTAGGGATCAAATTTAATTTTCAAGGCAGCTTGCCCTTGGATCAAAAAAGGTCAGTCTACAAGATTTTGTAAAAATCTTTCATAAGTTGCGACGTCAGACGGACAGCCTATCTTAAATTAATTCAGAAAATTAATCAGCATTGATAGGTGTAATAAAAACAGAGTCTTTCTGGTGTTACGCACATCCGCCCAAGTTTAATATATTCTTTATCGCACGTGGCATGGCATATATCTATCCTCACAAGTTTTCGCAAATATCTTGAGACAAAGTAAATCATTGGTGCGTCAGTGACGGAAAATGCCGTTCAAGCTTGCAAATGAAAGGAAAGAAAATATTCCTTCTCAAGTCTTCCTTTGTAATAAGAAAATTGAATTTTAACTGATTAAATTACAGTTAGATTGATATTAAAAAACGCACAAGATGCCAACGTTATGTGAAATATTCCAGTGGAAGTACAAAATTTGAATTTTATGACATTTTGCTTTTCCTCAATATCGGTGGCATCGTCCAGAAACTATGCAATCAGATTGAGCCTTTCATGTGAAAACCTCAAAGACGATATATTAATTTTAATGCAAGTTTTCAAAATATATCTAAAGTTATTTCGACAGGCACATCCGATTAACGAGTTTTCCTTACAAAACTAAAAATTTGCTAAAAGTTATCGAACCGTTCTATTGCTACTTACTGACCTACTTTGGAAGTTCGAATACTCTGTGCGCTAAGTATTTAAAAAAAAATTTCTTAGCTTATGTTTCCTACGGGAATTTATAAAACTTTGCAAATATTCACTGCAATAATTTGCTCTAAAGGGTAAGACGGAGACAGTCTAATATGTGGCCACAACTTGAAAAACAAAATGTTGAATAATATGCAAAAAATCAAATAAACGCATTGCCCGGCGCGCTTGCAAGTTCTTGCGAATGACATATATTTCTGCATAAAACTTAATCTGCTTCTTTATTTAAGATTTAGACCATGGCGGACCAAGCCTGTCACATGTGCTCTTGCTTATAAAAACCATACATCGTTTATATAATCATAGTTAAGAGAGCGAGTCCCATAAGGATATTCGTGTAAATTATTTGGTACAAGGTATCTCAAGGGTGTGAAATGAAAAAAGCGATCATCTGAACCACATGGTCTAATTTGCAGGGCATACGTCAGGCTCAAGAAGTAATAGAAACTCATTTGTTTCCCCTAAAAGGCCATTCTTCGAGATCGACTATCTCGAACCAAAACAGTACAATTGTTAGGTGTTTTTTGATGTTTGGCCCATCGAAAGTTCGACTTTTAGCTAATCCCGCCACATCCGCCACTAACGAGTATATAGGTAGGTCTACTGCTAAGTCTTAGAGGATTTTTAATTCCATTATATTGGATGACATTGTGTAAAGTGTACTCAAAACGAGCCATGAAAGGAAATGTGGCTTGATTTTTCGGTATGAGTACACTAAAGAAGCTAAAGAAGAAGAATTGAACTGATACTTGATACGCTCTCCGCCATATTCCCCAGGCTAAGTTTAAGCAGAGCTCTGGTTGCAAGGGCAATGCATAAAATGGACGATGAGTTGATAAACAGCCTCGAGCGTGAAACTATTTTTACGGCGAGGAAATTAATAAAACCTGCCTGACGATAGACAGGGTTTTGAATATTTGGTGTCATTTTTAAAAGTTAATGCTTGTCGCTATACGACATATATTTTACGAAATTCGACTTAAGCCATATGTGAAGTCTATACTTTTCTCTTTCTCTCACTCGATCTCACTCTCGCACTTTTTGCCATAAAAATTAAAAAATTTTTATGCGATATGCTCAAATTGCAAATAAAATAGAAGCTAACAGCTCCAACATAATAAATTTGCGATTGTTTTTTCGTTACTCAATCGAAAAATTGAAATTAAAAGCATTTAAAAGTTTTTTTTTTTTTTTAATCTTTTAAATTAAAACTTTATATTGAACAAGTGCCCAGCCCTTTTTAATGCCACTTGGCTTCAATTAAATTGAAAACTGTGCAAAAAAAAAACAACAAAAACAATAACAAAAAAACATATTGATTACCATAAAAACAATCACACAAACACAAAAGAGTTTTAAAAAGTTAATACAATACTTATAACGCTTTGTTTAATTTTAACTACACTTTACGATTTAGTTAGTGCTAGCGGGTGATTTTAATGTAATTTGATAATCTTAAGTGCGTGTGTGAAAAAACTTAGAGAGCTAAGATTTTTTAGATATGTTTTGAAAGTTTTCTAAATTTTCTATTAGTAAAGCAAACCTATTGTGTAGCATAAGCAAAAATTTAATATTAAAAAAAACTTTAAACCCCCACTGTTTATAATTAAAAATAAAAAATAAAAAATTTTTTTTTTTTTTTTTTTTTTTTTTACGTCTTCATAATGCACTCTGCATAAGTATATGCTTTCGACATGAATTCGGTTTTATATCAACAAATGACTGTAAAATGTTTACGACTAAGGAGGTAATTATAAGTATATGGAACATATGCATCGTACTGTCAATAAAATTGTAAAGTCAACTTAAGCAAAAAAAAGCTAAAGGAAAACCACTAAAACCAATTAAATGAAGTTTAACACTGTGTGTTCAAAAAATAGGGAGAATATTTATTTAAAAGCATTTCCGATTTGAATATCAACGTAGAGCCGTTTTGTGCTAGATTCGCATAGTACCATAATTAACAAGCTTCCTGTCGTTTCGGATTGTTACTTTACCAATTATAGACATTTTGCAATTGTAGAAAACTGGCGTCGATAAGTTTCCAAAATGAGTAAATTTTTTTAAGCAAAGAGCTTGAAAATTGTAGAAAATACTTTCCTTATCCCGTAATTAACTTAATTAATCACTTAATCACAGGTTTTTAATTTTGATCTAATAAAAGTGGTTGAAGTCTTATATCGGAAAAGTAGAAAAGCGTAAAAGCAATGAAATTTATTTTAATAACGAAACCATTTTTTGAACGTAGCGTTATGTAAGCTTCCGTCAGGGTGTTTCTAAAGAAACGATATTCGAAAAAGAAATCCTCCACAGAACTGCGAAAACTTTCTAACATATGCTTTGCCATTAATTTCTAATATTTTATAAAAATTTTAGTGTCAATAACGACTTATCATAAAATATTTAGCAGCACTTTATTCATTCATATGACAACTATTCATTATAACGCATCATAGGCGAATTGTTTGGTCCACTGTGGACCATTTTCAAAAGGGTTTAAGTCAAAGCACATCGGTGTATAAAATGTGATCGAAACATTTTGAAAATTTCCGAAGTGTCGACACAACAATACAAGTCGGAAAGACGGACGGACAAGTTAACCATATTCAATAGTATTCGTTTTTAATTGAAAGCACGTCGCTTTATCAAATTTCATCGAAACATCTTAAAAATTTCCGACCTGTCGACACAATCACACAAGATGGAACGACGGACAGACAGCTTAAACATTTTTCAGAGCGTTCGTTTTGGAGCCGAGGCACGACATCAAAGCATCTTAAAAATTTCCGACCTGTCGACGTAATAGCACAAGATGGAAAGACGGACAGACAAGTTTAGCTTGTTTTTGAATCGATCAGTATAATAAAAGGCGAGTCAATCTCAAGTTCTTCTGGATATTGCTTATATCTGCACAAGTTTAGTATACCCTTATGCCACAAGTGCGGCAGGATATAATAAGAAACAACGTTCTACGTAGAAGACATTGTAATGCAAAGACATAGATAGATACCCACCGCTTCAATTTGTAAGTTTTCCAATATGTGCTACACGTTCAAAGGCAAATTGAAAAATTTTAAAGATAAAATTTGTGTCAAGCTCTTCCCATTATTCACATCAAATTGATTAACTTGAAAATCTTAAATTAATGCTATGCATATTACGTTTCGTATGCGTAAAGTATATTGAAAAAAAATACAATTTCTTCGTCTTTACTGTATTCGGTTTATATTCAATGCAACGTTACAAACGAAATTTTTATGCATTTTTTATGCGTATGCGATGTGTTTCATTGAATAAATCTCCTCTCAAAAGAAACCAAAATTAATAAAATTCATTTACTACTATGAAAAAAAAAAAAAAAAAAAAAAATACAACAACCTATGTGCTGTTGGAAATTACATTCATATATATATATATATATATATATACACGAGTAATAAACATTCTGATGATTAAATTATCACATACATATGGTGTATAAAAGTAACAAAAAGGAAATTAATATGAGGAGGTAAAGCAAAAAAAAAAAAAAAAAAAACCAAAAAAGTAAAAAACATTGTTTAACATGTTTAAACAAGAGAGCGAGATAGAGGGCTTTTAAATAAATTTACACAAGTAGGCGTCAACGAGACTGAATAGCTAAATATGTGTAAATATGAGTATGTTTCATTTACTACTTACACTTATGTAACTACATTTACACATGAATGACGTTGCGTATTTACAGGGGAGAGAAAAAACGAATTCATGTATATTTTATAGCTAAGTTTACTTGTTTAAGTTGTTATTAAATGTAAAAATATACATATATATATATATATATATATATATGCAAGTAGATGTGCGTGTGTGTGTGTCTATGTTCATTTGTGTTTATTTAGATATCTTGGGTGTAATATTGCATTTGCTTAGTATATTCAACATTGAAATAATTAAGTAAAATTGTTCCACGCATCTTTAGCTTAATTAAATTGTGTTGACGATGGAAATTTTCTACTTTTTACGACTTTTCAAAATACATTTGAAGCAAACACTTTGTTGCAACTTTTCATACCTTTTTAATATGCTTAAGTATATCGGGAAGTTCTTGCAATTCTTAGATTTTCTTATTTTGAATTTGCTTTAACCCATATACGGTCCACATAGCTTGATAGGAAATGTTCGAATTTTATTGTTGCGTTTGCGAGACTCATTAGAGATCCTCGTGGGCAGCGGAACATCAGATGTCTGTCCGTCAGTCTGTCAAAAAAGGTAAACAGCTAAAACAATAATCGAGGATTTGCTCACAGACTAAGTTATATGATTCTTATTACGTCTGTCCGTCAGTCCAGTGAGAAGAAAAGAGTGAAAAGAGATAAATAGGGGATTTGCTCGTTCCTAAGTCACAAAGGGAAGTTATATGACTCATATCAACTGGGGGGACCTGAAAGAATGTCGGCGCTTGAATTTCTCACAAGCTTAAGCCAAGATGGCATAAAAAACAGGCTTGCGTATCAGTGTGGCTTTCCCAATGAAAATTTGAAAATTAGGAACATTTTTCCATATCTTTTTAATCTCTTGGATAAAAATTAGTCTGAACAAAGCTATTCAAGATTCAATCCATATATTTATTAGAAAAGTAATAGAAGAAATCTTCATTACCCAAAGATTACGAAATAGTATAACTAGGGGCACATGTCCATCCGTCCGTTCTTCCTTATTACTCGCACAGGTGCACGGTTTCACTTAGAAGCAAAAACTTGACATATATGGAAATGTTTTTCTAGATCGGCGTGTCATGTTTAAAAACGGGGCATGAAAATGTTTATAAAACCAGATGATAAAAAATTTGAAAAAAAATGTTTGAAATATTTTATGAAAAACCCCAAAAATATTTTCTGTCAATAGCTTAGATGGCTTAGCAGGCATCGCTTGCAGTTCAATGTGAATAATTATCGAATTTGCTTCTTCTCGTATAGAAAGCTCACACTTTCTCACTGCTACGCCATTCCAAAGATGAGTTTAATCTTTTTCATTTTGACAGTGAAATTCATTTTCAGGATATATCATTTGTCATCTTTAACCTTTCCAAAGTTTTTATGAAGACATCATCTATTCATTTTTTTGGTTTTCTTTTTTTTTTTTTTTTTTTTTTGTAAACAAATTTAAATTTTGCCCATAGCCAGGATGAATTTTAATGTTGAGATTTCGGTTTTAGAGGGTTAAATACTAGTGTTATTTAGAAAATATGTTTATGTATGTTGCGAAAATATTTTTAAAGTTTTGCATGTGAAACCAGGGGCAAATTATAGAAGTGAGAGGCATCGGAAGAGCTTTGCTTGTGGTTAACCCTGTAGCTTAGGTTTCAGTTTCCTAATTATGTATAATTTTCTTTTTGTTTTTTTTTTTGTTTTTTTTTAGTTGTTTTTTATTCTATATACTTCCTTACTTTCAAGCCAAAACAACATAATTTTATGCCTGTTTAGAGTTTCTTAAGTTTGTTTAAAATATTCATAATTACCTGAGGCAATGCTTTTTGCCAGACGTAAGCTGCAAGCGTACGACAACCAAAGATAAATCAACGTTTGCGTTCCTCCTCTACTCTCTCCTTCTTTCTCTCTCTATGTCTATCACTGTTTGCTAAGCTCTCATCTCATGCAACTTCATGCTTCCTCTTCAGTTGTACTACTATTGTAAATCTGAAAATATAAGAAGTGAAAACACACAAACTAAGATATATAATTGCTTGGAGTGTTCAGTTTAGAAAATGAATTAAACCTGGGCACACACATCTAAGTGTTTGTTTACATATAGATGTAGAACACAACAGTGCAATTGTTTTAATGTATGAAACAATGTTCGTATATATCTTAGGGTAATAATAGTAATGAAAATATCAAAAAAAAAAAAAAAACATATTTTTTTCGTTAACTCTGTTGAATATAGTTTCAGGTTAGTTTTCCTTTGGATGGCCATCATCATTTGAGTGAAAAGTTTTCACATTTTTGGGAAACTAAAACTGAACTAAAACTTGCCAAGTATTTAAAGACAGATTAGACACAAAAGTTTTACGTAGAGCGTGTACCAAAAGAAATACGGGAATGAAAAGTTTCACCTGTGCGCTGTCATGTCAAATTCGAAACGCAAAAATTGAAATTTGCAGCACTGTCGTCGACACTAAAGATAAACACTAACAAATGAGGTGAAGGCGAAGAAAATTGATACGTTGGCGAGTAAATAAATTTGATTAAATTTTTGTTTTCCCTCTTACTGTGTGACTAGAAGAAAACTTTGTTGGATTTCTCATGAAAGAGATCAAAAAGGGAAAAGCGAAATTGATTGTTACATTTCTGTTTTCTTATTTTTTTTTTTTTTTTTTTTTTTTTTTTTTTTTTTTAGGGTCAACGTAATTGTAGTCGAATAGTCTGAAAATTAACGAGTTTTGATGATAATCGAAAATCTTCACAAATCCCTTTAGTTAATTCATTTAGTTTACGCACTTGAAATATATTTAAAAATTCGCTTTAATATGCACAGTTGATTACTTTCCGAGTCGCTGGATATGTAAACTAATCACGAAATCAATTTAGAGATTCCGCTATAAGCTATAAGGGTAAGCGTTCTCTCACCAGTCTATACAAGGTGTTCCAGACAACATTTGTATTTTACGGTATAGAACTGACGATGACATCAGCACAGATAACGGTATAACTATACAAGGATAGGTATAGCTTTGAAGGATATTGATCCGCCCCGAAGCTTGTCAGTTTAGTGTATTGATTGTCTTATATTCCTGGTATAAGTACTTGAGAAAGATTTGTGTTAGGAAGATTTATGCATCCGTACACACTTTGCTTGTTTGATCGATGAGGAACATAAATAAAAAACCCTATTATCTTATGCAAACTCTCACTGAACTGGGAACTTAGTTCACCCAAGTTCATCGAAGAGCAAATTGTAGATGGAATTTAAAAATTAGCTTAGTTACTACGTCGTACACAAGTCTGTACGCACGGAGAAGCCCCGACTAAACCGAGTGTCTCGCAAACTTGTATCCAGCGAAATATAGCATCCGAGACCGAAAGTTGCCACGCCGGTTGGCAGCAAAGTTGAAGTATCCAATCTGCCCTATAACTCGTCGATGGCTCAACGTTACTTACTACTAAATAATGCTGCCTAATTCCAACTTAAGGCTAGAATATTGGAGGTGGAAATGAGAAATGATTTTGACTCATCACAAACGTTATGCAATTGTACCCGCAAAAGTGCTTCTCAGTAATAATATGTTATTTGCATAAAGTCGAATGGACAACGTAAGAAGAAAATTTTTGTAGGTAATCCTTAGCGAAGCGGAAAGGTGTTCGTTCAGGAAAGGCCCTTTGAACAACATAGTTTGTTTCAAGTATAGCTTATTATGAAAAATTATTCTTCAAAATCCCGATACTTCTTTGACATTGTTCATTGCCTGCACTCATAAGAGATTCCTTAGATTTGTTATAATTCCAGGTTGATTTTCTGTTGAAAGATTTTATTAGTAACGTAACGTAAGCGTAATAATTGCGTTGTTTATACCGTTTCATACAAATTCTTTCTTTTTTTTTTGTTATGCTTTCCCCAGTTATACTTGCTTTCTTTTTTTCGTCTAATTTCATTTTACAGAAATTTTTTTTTTTTTTTTTTTTTGTTCCGTCTGCCATAAGCCCAAATACAAGAGATTATTTGCGCTTTTTTCTTATTGCTTTACTGTTGGGTTAAATGCGAACAGCCGCAGAAAATCGCAAACCAAAAAACATAAAGAACTTATGTTCAAGTGTAATAATCGGCTTAAGTCACATGAATGATTGCAGTGCGTACGAAAAAAAGAAAAAAAAAAAAAAAAAAACGAAAAAAAAATTGGGGGCTATGAGGTGTTACTGTGTTATACAGTCATTTTTTTTCTGTTTTTTTTTTATGCCTGCTTGGCACCAATATTAATACTAGTCGCGTTGGTATTGCTATTACCTGAATTACATGACGAAGAAAAGTGCCAGCCAGACTACTTTGATGTAGACTTAGCATCTATTTATAGACTAAATTAAATTTTGTTGGATTTCCTATGGTAATATTATTAAGTTTATCGGTTAATTTTGTCAAACAACAAGTAAAGAAAAAATAAAGAATATAAACAAAAGCAATGTTTATCGTAAGATAAATTTTTTTTTTTAATTACTTTTCCGTTTTTTATTTGTTTTTATTTTTTGCATTTACTTAAGCCAAGCGAATGAAAGTATCTTCAGCTTTCTATTGGGTATTGGGTATTTCACAATAACTTGGAACAAAATTTCAACTATAATGTAACTTCCAGTTTCAGCTATGTCAGCAATTGAAAATTCGACAGATAGAGGAACAAAGAAGGAAAGAAATTCATGTCAAGTTTTCAAGTAATGGTTACCTTTTATCAACTCTTATGCTAAAAAGATCTTAAAGCTTCCTGTTAAGTCGAAGGCTGACATGTGTTTAGAAGTAAAAATTTCCAATTCTTTCCAGGCCAGTTATAAATAAATAGTTTTTTTTTTTGTGTTTTTGGCAGATCTTCGCATTTGAAAAGTAGTGCAGTTAAAGCATTTAGTTAATGTTTTTCATGTCTGCAGTTAAAACTGATGTCAGGTAATCGAGATTAATTTTCAATCTCGTTTAAAAGTGCGCTTCTTTTCCCAACAAATAGCTTTGCAGGAGAATACATTTCTTCTTAAACCAATTTATTTAGATAGTTTTTGTTTTGGCTAATCAAGTGCAATCAATTAAATGTTTATTTTAAAAGGCAATTAAAATAAGACGAAGAAAACGAGAACGAAGAGGAATACCATAGAGTAATTAAATGTATCGAATCGATTTTCCAGACACTCGTCTGCGAGTTTATAAAATAAAGAAAATTCAGCTCAAGTCATACGTTTGCATCAGATAAAATATTGAGAGATTTCCATTTTGGAAAAATTAGCAAAAGACTGACACAAGTTAAGTACGAGTGGGCAAAGCGGATTTCCGAATATCCTACACTACCCAGTATCGTCTAAACGCTAGAACTGCCAGATGGATCAACATGACCTTTTGGAATTTTTGAGCTCAAAAACATGGTTATGAAGTACGTAGAATTCCGATTTTTTTTTTCTTATGAATTTTCTTTGTATGAATTGACCTTGAAATACTAAATACAAATAAAAATATGATGATGTCTTAGTTTTTAGTCTATTGTGAGAATGTATGTAACCAGACAACAACCATTTTTTTTTTTGCCTCATATTCCTAATCGATCAAGGAATATTGGTGCCGAACTTAAGTTTTCTCTTTTAATTGACGCATAGCCTTGTACGCGTAAGCGATATGGGCCAGTGTTAGTGTTAAAATAAAAAAAATATATATTGTTGCCATGTCAAAGCCTATTTTTCATTAAACCCTTTTATTATGTCCTGAGTAATTGGTCACATTAAACCAAAAAAAAAAAAAAAAAAAAACAAGTGCTATGGGTCCACAACATAGACTTCTGTTATCCCAAGCTACCGCAGTATATCTATGTGATTAACCGTAGTGTTGGATTAGTCTTAATTAGAACACATTTTCCAAAAAATTAAGATCTAGACATCATCCTCATCCTATTATGATGGTACGAGTTAGTTTATAAATTATTACTTTGCTTTTTAACATTTCTTACCAAACCTATGTTAACTTCTGCTGCTGTACTCATTAAAGAAATGAATTTTATGTCACTCATACGCTTAGTTTGCCACGTATGCATATACATATATATATATATATATATATATATAGAGATAGATAGATAAAAATGACATAAACTTGAAATTTCTTTCTTCTAACATATACGTTTTATGTACATATAAATGTAAACGTATGTGTAACAAAAAACAAATCAGAAAACAAAATCAGAGATTAAGAGGACAAAAATTTACAAAGAACAAATATTAAATGGCATTTAGTTGTAACACGACGAGGAACTGTCAACAGCAATGAGTTTTTATTTGATTTTATTTACTATATATATTTTCATATATTATGTACTTTATATCCTGAGTCCGGAGTTCTTGTTTTTTTTGCTTTTTTCTTTTTCTACATTTTGGTTAAGTGTTTATGCTAAACATTTAATCTCTAAAGTCAGATTATGCACAATAAACATGTCAGTAACAAGATGTCACAAACAATAAAACGAACATTTTAATATAATCTTTTCTAAAGTCCACGCTGTACTCTTGAGAGATTTCATTATAAACAAATTGACTCTTGACAAGTAAAAACCAACAACAACAACAACAACAACAACAACAGCAACAGCAGCAACAAGAAGAACAACAATAGTAACACAATAATAGTAACAACAAGAAAAAGTAATAATAATAATAAAAAAAAAACAACTACAACAACTACGATAATCAGAGAGTATTACAACATTATAGTGAAAAGAAGTATAAAAAGTTTTTAGCTTCGAATGCGACGTACAATTTTCAATTTTGCAGTAGATAAACTTGTCTTCTTATTTAAATGAATATCAATTTAAAGGTGAATTCGGGTTTGATTCCCGAATATACAGTGTAAAAGTTTTAGTTTAGCATGAGTGTCACGTAGTTTTATGTTTGAGCATTTTTTTGTTTTCATTTCATTTCATTTTAGTAAGACAATCCCTACCGTACCATTATCACAATTGCTTGGCGGTTGGGCTATGGTCATGTCAATTGCAGGTTTCCAACTGACTTGACTATTATTATATTTTGCACCGTTTAAAACCGACCATGAGCTTCAAATATATTTTATCACTTCTTTTTTTTTTTTTTGTTTTATTTTTATTTTTATTTTTTTTGCGCTTCTTTGTGTAAGTTTTCACGTCTGGGCTAGTTTGTATGGTAAGTGCACCCTGGCAGGGTTTCAGTGGATTTTGGATTTTCTGTCAGACCGGAAACAGCTCAACATGCACAGCGAGCATAAAAATGAACTCTCGTTGGTGTATGTCTTTTTTCGCCTTTTTTCGCTTTTTCCCCATTTTATTTTGTTGTTGGCTGATGAGTTGTCACCAGCATGTTTGTGTGTGCGCAGTGAGCAGATTAATTGCTTTTTGCCATTTATTTTATTATATGAACAAGTACGAAAAGGCCTATCGTGGACGACCTCCCACCGTTCTTCACCACCTGCTTGTCCTTTGATAACAGTAAATCTCGTTTAAAACTTAAACGCTTAAGTGCGATAGAAAAGGTTTTCCTATTCGTTTCATTGCTTTTGTTTTCTTGTTTTTTTTTTTTTTTTTCGTACATCTCTTTTGGCTTTGTTATAAAGCATTAAAATTCGCATCAACTATTTTAAACATTTTCATAAAAGCAGAGCTTAGAGTCGTTCGCTTTTTTCTTTTTTTTTTTCTTTTTTTTTCATTTATTTCATTTATTTGTATGAAAAACCTCCAACCAAGTCTTTGTTATTACAATTTATGGGTGAGGTCATTCAGGTTGTGCCAGCATTTATATAAGGGGTAACGAAGTCATAGCGCTAAGAGCACTTGTGTCACGATAATTCTATTGCCGGATTTCTGCTTTAGTAGTAGTAGTAGTGCACAGTAGCACTAGTTGTAGTAGCAGTGATAGCGGTTGAATATTTTTCGGCCACCTTTTGTTATGTAAATGCGTTAATTTTGCTTGAATAAATAGATTAATGCTTAAAAAAAAAAAAAAAATATAAAAAAAATGAAAGAGAATCTCAAATACAATGAAAGATGTATAAGATTTTATAAACCTGGAAAACCTTGAATTGTTTAAGAAATTGCATGAGAAACGTGGAAATGGCTAATGCCATAAAAATCTTTTCACTGAGCTCGATTGATTGAAGTTATGAAACACGTTGAACACGTTAAACACGTTAAACACGTTTGGGTGACTTAATTTCGTTGATAGCAAAGCCAAAGAATACTCTGTTATTTAAACTATCCGTTGGTTAGTTATGGACAAATTATTGATTAATATGATTAAATAAGCAGATTAATGAGGGAAATGATCGGTAAGTTGCTTAATTGATTGCTTCAAAGACTAAGTAATTAACAAACGCGCATATAGTCAACAGGTTTCTTTAGATAATTTGTTGCGAAAATGAATTAAACAACAACATTCGCTTTAACAATAACTGAGAGCTCGATAGCACCATCGTGTGTTGGAGCTAAATTCCATGCCTTTCTGTCTATAACTCTTCTTGACCATCGTGTAGCCTGCATCTATAGGCGTTAGGGACATTCCCTGAGTGGTTTGTAGTGTACAGCATATTAAAACCAATGTCGTTAGTCCACCCTACAACACTCTACAATCATCCATGTACGGGCTTTTAGTAATAAGGCGATATACGGCAAGTTGCTGAAAAAGTGATCAGACTTAAAGCATTTTGAATGGCTTCCGTCCTTGGGGCAAAACACGTCAGTCCACTAAAATTAATAAAAATACATTGAAAATTCCGACCAGTGAACTGAAAAAGAACCAAACAAGACGGACAGAAAAGCTTAAATCGATTCAGATAGTGGTTCCTAATCGGTATAAGGAAAGGCGGGTCTCAACCCCCTTTGCACCACAAATGGTGTAGGGTATAAGAATGATGTTGAAGCTCACTGCATTGAATTCCGTATCCGTGGCAGAACTAAGCTTAAAGAATTCAAATGTGATTTCAATAAGTTTCCATCACATTAATGCGGCAATTACGGTCCCACCTGTTCATCTTGTTCATGGTCGTCGAAGGTAATTGTTATTGAATTGTTCATCATCTGTTCATAACGTTCTGCTTACGGTAATCTATGCTAAGCGTAAATCGTTGAAGGATTTTTCTATGGTAGGCCTTAAATTGCTTTATTTTTCTTTTCTTTTTTTTTTTTTGTCTCTAAAAGAAGTTACTTTTTCTGTTAGTGTTGCCTGAATTGAAACCAATGACATTTAAGCAATAAGACGTTTGTGTGTTTTGTTCACAATTAGAGGTAATAAAATTTCAGGGACGTTGTGATATTTCTGCCATCAGTAACCAAGCAGTAGCACACTTAATTAACAGCCATCTGACTGCTTGCTCTACTGGCTATAATTTTGCGGAAATTGTTCTACAAAATTTTACAATACCTTCGGCAAAATGGCGATATAATGTCAAAAGAATTTATATTGGTTCGGCACCGATCCGATCACTGACAACCTTCCCACTTCTTTAACTCTGCGGACTCACGTGCCAGTCAAGACATGCTGCGCTGATCTGAACAAGTGGTAATCAGAAGCTGCTATGTCTGGTGAGTACACTGGGTGTGGTACTACTTCCTATTCTCTTGCAGCGAGTGGCCATAAAATTTCATTCTCAGTCAATTCGTGTCACTTCTAAACCGTTGAACCCAAAACCGACCATTGGAATATGATGGAGCAGTACAACCATAAGCCTTTGGAAGTGCTTGAAGAGCTTCGCAAAGCAGATCTCTTCAAATCAAATAAAACAAGCAAGATGTTTTTTGTAACAACACTTCGTTCGGTTGGTTCATTTGAGGTCGCTAACCATCTGCAGTAACATTTTCATCCGGTTTTAACAGCTCGTAACACACTACATCTTACTGATCTCACAATATCAGGCCGGCTCACAATGTGGGCGGCTCTCCTTCTCCGACATATGACCCTTTTGTGCTTGGGATTGTCGTAGTAAATCCACTTTTCATCGCCCACAGAAAACTCTTCTCCTTGTTTTTTGGATGCAAAGCAGTAAAACGGTTCGAGATGGCATTTGCAGTCAATTCGTATGGTAGCCGTTTTCCCTCCTTTTCCCGTAGCATGTAAACGTCTAGAAACAATTGATTCAATAACTACTAAGCTGTTCGAAAGTTCGTTGACGGTTCGATCTAACTTTTCGTGCCATAAGTCTTGCAATTCTTTGTCTTCGAATATTTTTGGTCCTTTGGGCAGTTGATACCTAAACCTACAATTGGAATATAATGGAGCAGCGTCACCGTAAACCTCTCAACGTGGTTGGTGGACTTCGGCAGCAGATTTGTTCAAATAAACAACAAAAGCAATGAATTTGGAAGAAGAAGAATTTTGAGGGGTCTATGATTAGTGTCGGCGTAAGCTGAATAAATCTATTGATTAAATGGAAAACTCTATATACAGGAAGATGGAAACCATCAAAGTCAACTGTTATGTGCACTGGTGTTTTTCATTTCTTTGTCATTTTTACCTGTAAAAGTCGATGATCAAAATTTTTGCAAACATTCAATAAGTGTCTCTGTCTCCAACGCTCAAACACAACTCTGTCTTGCAAGCTATGTTTTCCAAACTTTCTCCTGTTTGTTAAACACTTTTTTTTTTTTGTTCAAAATGCTTCATTAAACGGTAGGTAATCTTCTTCTTACAAAGTACAAGACTACTTTTTTAATTATAAATAAAATCCGTACGCTCACTTGAGCCTAGTGGCTCAAGTCTCAAGACTCTCGCAAGTCCCGTTGAAATAAATTTGAAAATCTTCCTAGCAGCAAACACTTTTTTGCATGAAATAAATTTGAAAAGAATGCCTTTACAAGTTAGCCCAGCTCAGCTTAGCTCAGTTCAGCTCAGTTCTCATTCAACGATTTATTAAAATTTCTTCTTCATCTAGAGAGATTGTTTTCCCATACAATTCATTTATTATTTATTTGTTTAATTTATTTAAAATTTTTATTTTTATTTTTATTTTTAAAAACATTTGGTAAAATATCTTTTTATCTGTGGGCAAGATACAAATAATTTGTAAAGTTTCCCCAAGGACTAACATAAATATATGTGAAAATGCAAAAAAGGAAAGTAATTTTTATTATTAATAAATAATGCGAGTACTTTAGATAATGAAATTTATGTGAAACAGGTATGGCAACTGTCTCTCTCTCTCTCTCTCGCTTCCCACAATCCAAATATATTCACAGAATGTTAAATATTTTATAGATATTCTACAGGTGGGGATCTCAACTGGTTTGGAAGGAGTAACATTTTCAAGAGATGTGATGTGAAAGACGATCTTTTCTTCCATCTCCCGAGAAATTATTGGAGTTTATTTTGACAATTAAGGGATCATAACATTTTCACCTGGATTGTTCAATATATTATAATAGGACTAAAAAACGTTCGCGGTTCGTTTGTGAGGAGAACTCCTGGTGGTTGGAACCGGTATAGCATTTTACGAGCTTTGGCATTTAATTTGTTTGTCTGTTTTTTCCTCCTCCGGAATTGAATTTTTTTTTTTTTGCTTTAGATGGATTGCGTGGCTTAGAATATAGCGCAGTTGAAAAATGCATTTTTTTTCTTCCTTCTTTCTATACTTTGAGGGTTTAATATTTCATACCGTCACTGTGGGGACTTTTTTTTGTTTTTTATGGTTAACCAATTACTCAAGGGATGTTATTTATATATTAGGAGTATGCATAAATTTCTGCTTTTTTTTTTAAATAAAATAGAAAATGTATTATGAAAAAAATGGTACACGGTAATCAAGGTGTTATCCATAGCGGAGCAACACATCCCCAATCTCGGAGGCGTGCAGGAAGCAGAACTAGTCTTTGACGGAAAGTTGGCCTACTTTTTTGTTATTGTCATAAAAATGAAAGCCCTACTTGAATAGGGAGTAAAATCATCGACAGAAATCAAGTATTCATCAGAAAAATTAGTGTGTGATGGGTTCAACAGTTTAATGTTGTTAATGCTTCTGAGCGTGTGTGGCCAGTCTAGATGGCCCGCCGTCATAATCAGCAAATATGCTATCACAGTTGCATCAATATGTTGCTTATAGTGTTTCTTAGTGACAGAATCATTTGTTTCGCATAAACGATAATATCTCTCACTCGGCTGACCGCCGCAAAGCGGGATGCTATTAATATCTAATTTTATCGTGAATGTTCACCACTTGCCTGGTCTGCATCACCTTTATCTGGACATTGGATATCGTAACGCATTCATTGTTCCTCATAACTGCTTGAAATTAAGCAGAGAAGGTGGTCGAGATTATGCACCACTTGGTGAAGACATGGAATGTAATTCCATAAGCTTCTGAATGATTAACATTAACCTATTATATGCAATAAAATATATGAAGGCACCCACAACACACTCCCACCTACCCACAAGTTTTACAAGCATTACATTAAAAAAATTGTGTTTACACAAGGAACTGTGTGCCCCAAGGCGAATTATAACAATAGTTATTGTTACCTTATTTCTTGTATTGATTCTTTTATAAAGTTTTGATATTGTGGGTGTGGCAAAATCAATTATTCCCATCAGCTCGTGCGTCTCGATACATTTTCAAGGAGGTGGCGTACGTTATATTAAATATTATGTAGCTATCGCGCACTACTTGAACAAATAATCTTTAAACTAACGTAATAACGGCGTCGGACTAAATCAATTATGATTTTTTGCTTATGTTACAGTTAAAGAGAAACATTTTAAGTATATAATATAAGGAGGTTATATTCTCGGGCTGTGGCCGATCCACTTAAGATAAAAGAAAACAATGTATATTCTTGTCATGGTTGTATTGATTTCGTATCAGTTTTGCTATTTCGAAGAAATAATCATAGATAGACACTTCAATATAAATTTTATTATAAGAAAATGGTTGTTAAGTTCAACAAGTCGCAGGCAGAAAAAGTGTCTTGTGATTAGTGACTCCATAGTTGCTCAGAAAATGGCTGTAAGTGAGAAATAAAATTTTAACTGAGACCGACCAAGTGAGATGATGGGATCATTAGTGGTTTTTAATAAACTTATCAAAATTTATTATTATTATTATTATTATAAATTTAGCCAGAGAATAAATTCTAAGACTAAAGTCTTAAAGCACTAGCATCTAGGGCTATCGGCTTTTTTTTTTTATTAAAAAACTCTACCCCACTTGAGGTTTGAACCCACGACTATTGAGTTGCTAGTCGAGACTCTTGCCTACTCGGCCACTCAGGCGGATATATCAAAATTTAAAATGAAAAACTAGCATAAAATAAGCATTGATTAGATGATAGATGATGACCCTCGTATAGGATATGTTCAGAATATGTTCAAAATAGAAGGCAATCTTCCGAAAGAGTGAAGGATTATTTTCTTGCTGGTGTAATATCTGGACCCCAGTCTCAAAGCCAGCTTTAAAAATCTTCTTTGCTTGTGAATACGAAAACTTGTCCAGTGAGCTGTAATTGTGTCACATTTTGAGAAATCCTTGGTGCCTCAAGTAAGCCAACACAGTGTTGGCGGCTGAGCAAACAAGTAATAATAATAATAATAGTAGTAATAGATTTTCATTTATAGAATGAAACACTAAACCCCATTTTTTGTAGATATTTCATAAGTTATATCAATTAAATTTGCATTTTATTTATATAATCTGTTATTTATGAGAGCAGCATATTTATATATATATATCGAGTTATGTGAATGGAAGCGTATTCGTATTTCCCCAAAAAATGTTTGAAATATTAAATAATACTTGGGGAATTGTTGTTTACTGTGCAGTAATCTCGTTGCATAAATGTCATAAACTCAGCTCAGTCAGAGCAATAAACAATCAACCAAACACATAAACAAACAAACAAATAAGCAAAGCAAAATGTTACCAGATAAACGATGATTTAAAAATAAATATAATCAAAATTTAATAAAAGCAGAATTTTATAAAAAAAAAAAAAAAAAA
>NW_023998423.1:13964855-14062394 GCF_014805625.2 Glossina fuscipes | reverse complement strand
AAAAAAAAAATTGAAATAAAATATTAAAAAATTGTACAAACATTTTGACAATATTGCGATAAACGTTTGTTCCGATTTTCATTTAACCTCAATTACCGCAAAACGATCGAAAAACAAAACATAACAAAACAAACAAACAAACGAACAAAAAAAAAAAACAACGAGCAAACAGGGGACAAAAAGAAGAAGAAGAAGAGAAAAAAAAATTAAATTTAATTAATGGTGATTAAATGCTGTTATTACTATATATATATATATAAATATAATATAATAATAATAATAGTAATAATAATAATAAATTGCCTTTCATTTTAATCGAAATGCTAAAGCTATACCGGAAATTTGCTGTTATAACCACAATTATGTTTAAACAACTGTGTTATTATTGTGTTGTAATTGTGATAACTTTGCTCTATCTCGACATTTTCTCTAAAAAGTGTTAATATTGATGATATGAATGGTTGTTGTGATAAGTGCTAGATTTACGTTAGGTTTTTTTTTTTTTTTAGCTTTTTGTTTTATTATCATTATTATTTTTACTATTATTGTTGTCGGTTTGAATGTTTTTATCTCATTTATGTGCGTTTAGCAACACTTGTGTATAATGAATAATAATGAACATGTTGGCAAAAACCAATAAAAACAATCGAGATTTTTTTTTTTCTACTTTTTTTTTTTTTTATTTTTTTTCAAGTTTTTACTTTGATAAACATTAAACACAATTGTTACGTAAACGGTTTAAGGGATTTTTATGGCAAATAATAAACTATAAACATATGTAATGCATAGACAAACAAACAAACAAGTTGATACTTAACTATCGTAAACTATGAATGTAAACAGTAGTGTGAAAAACAAATGACGGCATCGCCAACGGTAACGAGAAAGCAAAAAAAGCTAAATAGCAAACATATAGAGACATATACACATATACGAATATATATATGGCTTGTAACTTTCATAGCAGTTTTCAAGGCGCATCAGAATTGCGTCACATTTAACTTTTTTTGTGAAGAGGTTAGAAAACGGATACACTTTATAGATCGAGATGACCTTCCAATCCGATTTATTGCTGATCCTTATTAATCGATTGACTGGTCGATCTCCTGACACAACTAATTTGGGTAGATCGACTATTATAGTCTAATTGGCGCAATCGCAATGTTATTCTCAGTTACTTACAAGAATCACGGAAATTATTAAAATTTTATTGTTTTTGTTTATGGTCATAAATCCATCCATACATCAGAACGACGCAATAGAACTTATTATATACACGGACTATACGGACTTTATATTTTTAGGAAATCGGAAAAAGTGCAAATGTGCCTCAAGGGCAAGATGGATGAACTGTGCGCAAAGGATAGCTAAGAAAGTAGGAATTGGCTGAGAAAGAGAACAAAAGTTAAAGGAGTTATTCAATCCAATTGTAAAAAATTATAAAAAATATTATTATTTTATTTAATATTTTGAAAGATTTAAAAGCGATATCCAAAAAATGCTATAAGAGCCCAAATTTTTTAATTTTCGAGAAGAACCTGCTATTAATTCACACTTTAAACGCGCCTCTAGCCTTCAGTCGCAGCTTTATAGCTGTCTTTGCCAGCGAAGTGTGAAAGAAACTTTTATCGGTTTCATAGCTGATATTTAACCGATTAATCGATTTTTTCAAAGAAAAAAAGTTCTCAAAATAAAATCGAAAGAGTTGACCAAAGGTCTCACACGCGTCATACAAAAATGAAGGTTTCTTTCTAAGAGAGAAAAAGAAATCCTTCACAATACATTAATTGGCTTGCCATAGACAAATTCGAGAAGACATCTCTCAATGCTGACAAGTTATAAGTGTCTGTTAACTCTTCGATAAATAAATGCTAGGTTTAATTTATACTAAAGTGATTAGAAAGAATTTAGAAATTTTTTATAAAATAGGAGAAATCGGAAGGTGGTTAAAGTACGAGTAAGGAACATTAGCGACATGAAAATCAAAGAAGTTTAATTAACTGGACAGTGTGGCCAGTTAAGGTAATACGTTAAAGCGGCCTTACCTCCGACCTATAGGCAGAGGAGATAGTTGGTCATAGCTACAGCGATACCAGTCAGCAAACAAGCTATGACTTGGAGACTTCGAACGATCTGCACCAGCATGAAGAAAGCGGGGGAATTGGTTGAAGAAAATGTATTGCGAACAAGTGCGCGAATGTTCATTAATAAAAGTGTTTACAAATTCGTTCCCAACTAAATTTATAATAAGTGTAATCTCTACTTGATTTCCAATTTGAGTAGTGGATGGCAATTGAAAGAGATATTTATTTATTTTTTCAGATTTTCGCTGCTTACATCAGCAAAAAATTCGGCAGTCATGTCCGTTCCGTTTATCGATTTATTTTCAAAATTCTCCGATTCGCTTACACACACTAACTTTGCACATAAAGTGCATTATGGGTTAGCCTAAACTAGCTCTAAAGATATTTTCATAGATTAACTTTTATTGTGCAAAGAAGTGACTTATGAAAAAATATCAATTTTAAAAACATTGATGAAGGAAGACAGACACGACTACACTACACGCTTCTTGTCATTTGCAGATCAACATAAACATTGACATAAACATTGTAAAAAATGTATTCAACGTCACTGTAATGCATTTACTGCTGATGTTAACTGTGAAAGTAAATTAAAATTTCTCGCATAAGCATAAATTTTGATTTATTTCAAGCATTGTTATACATCTCACATACGCTCCGATGTACATTTTCAGGATTTTATTGTTATTATTAAATACACATGTTTGATAACTAGAATGAATAATAACAGCGACGAGAAGTAATCAGATATAAAACAAAAAAAAAAAAAACAACAACACGAAATAACAATGGAATTAAATGGTTAATTGATTATTTATGAAGTAATGGTCAACCATTGTAATATAAACTCAATAACAATGTATTAGCAGAGATGCTTCATACAAATATGCAAGAATGCAAAAGTGTAAGCCTGGCTGATATGCATTATAATTGAAATTAAATCATTTTAAATAGTGTACGTACTTGCGTTTAAATTACATGTGTGAAGTTATCCATAATTAATAATCAAAATTTAAGTCATTTTTGTTCTTTTTTTTTCTTTTTTTCATGAATTGTTATCAAATTTATTGTCACGATACAAACGCACCTTTAAAATTGAATTCTGTAAAGCATTTCAGATGTAATTAAATAATCCCTATACATATATGTATATATTAAGCGTATCTATATATACTGGAAAAGATATGAATGTATGTATGTATATATTGAAAAAAAATCTGTCTAAATATTTTAATACAAACGCAATGATAACTTAACTTATGCGGTTAATTTGAATTCTATATTAAATAAAGAAATATATAAACATTTGTTTATATGCTTTTAAATATATTTATCGATGGCAATCGCTTGTAATTTAGGGCAAACGGTCACAAATGTTCTCACGTAACAATTATTTTAAATTATGAGCTTCAAGGAAAAATACCACATTTGGTTTAAAGTTAAACTTTTCAAAATCCATTTAATTGCTACCATCTACACAATAATGTAATGGAAAAAGGTATTCTTTGCCGCTTCAATTAGAAGCGAAATTTTTACGAAAGTGAAGTGAAACTTTTAGTTGTTTTGCTTTGCTTTAGAAATGTATGCAAATTGACGATAAAGACGAAAGCATGAATTCTTTTTTGTTTTATCGTAAGAAAGGCATTTAGTGTTAGGTTAGAGCTAATCATGCCAGAGTTATCATCACAATTATTTTCTTTCTGGATAAAATAAAATTCAAAAGAATCGAATACCGAATAAAACTCTTGCGTTACCTTTAGCTCACAGCTAATCATTTTTCGGGTAGTTATTAATGTTGAACGCTTAACATTGTTTGCTTACCCTTCCATATTTTATGTTACATACCATTAAAGTTCACAAATGCAGCACTGCTTACTTGATGTGTATAAATATCTTCGCATTTATACGGATTTTCATCAAAATTTTCATATTTTAAATTAAATTTTTTAAATTAGATACGTGCCAGTTTGATTAATAATCTTTAGCGATATTCCCGACAAAGCTGTTGCAATGGTGTCTCTGTGACTTGTGGGTGAATATTCAAGCAAGTGATTTTCGCAGTCCCCTTTTGCGCTCGAAAAGTTCTGCGAGGAACAAAATTACAAAGTGAATGCAGCAGAAAGCTGATGCATCCACGGTATACTACGTACGTCACACCAGAAGTATATGTTTCGGAAGATGAAATATTCTTCACTAATAAATTTGAGGTGCCTCCAGCAGAAAACAAGGCCAGATTACAGCAGGTTGCTGTACGTTTGCACTAACATCAAACTTTTCAAGGATTATCATTGTTCAGGCATTAAATATTATTTTATATACTGTTTGTGAACTTTATGACATCTTCTTTGGTCATTACGGTCGCCTATGACACCTAAGTTTGTGAAGCGTTCGCTCAATTAATGGTCGAAGTCCTATTGTACAATATAACTTTTACATTTCCCAAACGCGGTTGATTTTGACACATACACACACACACACACACACACACACACACACACATTGTTTTCATATCCATCAGTGCAAAATGAGAGATATATTCATGCAAAATATTTGCAACAACCAGAAGGAAGCTTCAAAGATGCCAAGCATACCATATATTCCTGATCAATATCAAATTCGAAACGGATTTAAGCATGTCTGTCTATCCGTCTGCCAGTACGTCTGTTTAGGTAAAGTCTTTGGCAAAAATGAAGTTGTTGGCTTCAAATTCGTCTGAAACAGGGAAAGTTCTAGCAGGCAGGTTGATATTGAAGATGGGACAAGTCGGTTGAAGAACGAGGACAGTGCAATAGACCACCTTTTTAACAGATCCGCGTGAAAGTTTTCAATTTGATTTATGATTCAAATAAATGAATGAATTTTTTTTAATTTTGCTTTTATTGCCACTATGCAAAGCGAGATGCATTTCGAAACGACTCTAATTAATGTTTTTAAATTTGTTTTCATTTTTTATTATGCACTTTAGCTGTGATTGATTGCTTTGTCATGCGGATAAGATTTCATATTGTGCGTAGCTTTCAGCGAATCATTAATAAATTTATTGCACTTTAATTCAATCATTATGAACTTATCGTTAACTGTCTATCTATCATTAAAAATTTATCATTTTATACACTTATCGTTATCGTTGCATGGTTAACGTTATGCAGGTATTGTATGTTTATCTGACGCCAGAATATTGGAATTATTCTAATATAAGAGAGACCTCGACCAATGCGAACAATGAAAATCGATGCTCATTTATGTTATGTCGCCTTTCAGTCAGTGCGGACCGTTACGCAAGTGAAGTTCATATTAATTTTAAGTGTTTGCTTTAATTGTTCTTTGAGATCACTGTTATCTAAAGAAAAGATCATCCAAGCATCATTTTAATTTCTGCCTCAATTGGAAAATTTATAATGTCTTAAGCACAAAGCTCGTTGCACGTTGTCTTCTTTACATAAGCATGTAAGCATATAAGCGGAATTTTTGTACAGAAAATGTACGTTTATCGTATAAAAACAAGGCAGCCATCCTTTGTCGCGAAAGGCTCGTCGTTTTCACCTCAAGCGGTAATCAGTAGGAGTTGACTCTGTTGAATAAGCCAAGTTGAATACTTCCAACTTGTCGCGGACAGGTTTCTCGTATGGATGGATAGATAGATGGATGCATGGATCACCTGTAAACAAGGGTTCTTATGTTACCTAGTGCAAGAAACCTTTCAAATCGATTAATTGTTCTACCGTTTGGTATTAACCGTATCATCAATATCTGCAATAAACCAGACCGTTCTGTTTCCAGCAAACACCGAGTATCGTCTTTCTTCTGTAGCGATTCGGTCTTGCAACAGATGTGCATGGTACCTACCCATGAATTTTTGGTTCTCGGATGTCTTCAAATAAATCGATTTTTCATTTAAAATAATGTTACGTTACCAAACTACTTCTCCTCCATCGTTCGCGAAAAAGATAATATCGTCCACGAATGTTCATTGTGTGGCAAAAATGTCGACCTGATCGACGCTATTACCAAGTAAATGCGAATGCAGATGGTTCTAGAGATATATAATTTAGGAAAAACTATAGCGAAAGATGCCATTCTATGGATAATTAAAACGAAAATATTGTGAAACTCGTGCAGTGCAAATTAGTTGAGCGGCTTTCGTTTTCCTCAGAGTAGAGAAGCCCGTGTTTCAATTTTTCGCTCAGCAATCGCGAAAGTTCTTGAATAATGGCACAGAAACAGTGGAAGATTTTCCTTTAGAACGACATTTTTGTCCTTCAATAAAATTTAATTGAAACATATAGATAAAGGGTCTTTGAATTTTGGTGAATGAGTGCCATGAATTTTTTCTTTAACGAAACGTAATTCGTCTTTGAAGTTGACAGCAAAAAAAGGTTCGCTTGTCAGAAAATTTTAATATTATTTTTTTATATTTATATAAATATTTGCCCTTGTTAATAAACTCAAAAGTGATTAGTCTTTGGAGATTTTAGTTCATGGTTTTATATATGATAGCGTAAATAAAAATTAAATAAAAAAATAAGTCAAAACTATTTCGTTGGGCAATGTCATCTATTAAATACGCTACAAAATAATTTATTAGTTACTTTTCGCACACAACACCAAACAGTAGATCGTGTTACCGCGTAAAAGCTTACTTTCGATGACAACCCTTCCAAGTACGATGGTTCGTGAAAGAGACCGACGTAGCCCATAACTAACTAACTGGACTAATTTTTTGGGACAGGATAGTAAGAAAATATTTTTCGATAGAATGGCAAAAAGTTAAAATAAATCTTCCCAGCCCTATCCAAATTTGTGAAGGCTTGAAGAAGGGGTGTACTAAGAAGATTTTACATAAAATTGCGGCCTATAGCTTTAACAAAATAGCATGTGAACGGACATCCGATAAATATACATAAAGGCAGATTAAAGTTAAGTCAGAAAATGATCCTGAATCGATTACTATAATAAAAGCAGAATCAATTTCAAGTTTCACCAATTTGCTCCGCCCTCATCATAAATGAGGTAAGGCATAATAAAAAATAATTAATTTTAGACCACAATTAAAGAGTACCTAACAAAGGGGAAGGGCAAGAAGAATACTTTATTCTTGATAGCAATCACTTGCTTGATCACGTTTGAAAGGAAAAACTCCCGATTACAAAATCCGCTTAGTGGAAACTAAGGGACAGCATTTGCATTGAACATTGCGAGGCCAAGTATCCGCAACGGCACTTTTAATGGATTCAATGCTCAGTCCATTTAATATTTTTATAGACTTTAGCCAGATTTCGAAAACAAATTTTTCCAAGTGATACACAACTGAAATGATAAAATGATAAATTATCCCAAACTGTTGTGAAATATAGCTGGAAAACAAAGTAAACGAAACCAACGAAATTCCGCCTTTAGTGCGATTAGTTGACATAGTGACAGGAAACATTGTAAAAATGTACATCACCCTTATTTTGTTCTATAGAATACTATGATAAATTGTTTGCTATCTTTCAAATGTTTTAGACATTTTTTTTCCCCCCCTCTAAAACGAATGGAAATCCACCGCATTCGATGGAGAACTATATTAAATCGAAAAAATATAAATTTCATTTTAATCTCAAAATTTACAACACTAATGCATATTTAGTGACATTTTTAGAATGCATAGTAGAAAAAAAATTGAAAAAAAAAAATAAAAATAAAAATTTTATTCCATGAAAAATAAATCTGTATAGGAAGCTCACTAAAGCTTAGAAAAATATAAATTTTAATGCATTTGGTGTAATCTATGCAAATGAGAAATGTCTTTGATTTTTAGTTTTACTCCGTGTCCTCTGATAAAGAACATAAAAAATGGAATATTTAAATGCGAAATTTAATGAAAAGTACAAATTGTGGTAGAAAAAACGATGGTAAACATTTTGCCGCATTAGGGAAGTAACTGAAACCGTAAACTCTCCTAATTTGCTTGTCAGGGATGAATGCGATGAATTTCGAAGAGTTACACTACGTCACTCAAATTAGTGCATTAACTCTTCCATAACGTTCCATAAGTACATAAACGTTTATCATGGAACATTTCATCTTGATTACAATGGATTATAATACCTCTGGGTTCTTATGGCGCGATACATGTGTGGCCCGATCTTTTTTTGGCAGAGTTTTATGCAATATGATCACTAAGGATGGCAACTGAGAGCAAAAAAACTGGCCTTAATATCGTGACGCCTCATCATGTTGAAGTTCTGACCCATACGACAAAACTCTCTTACTAAACGTTAGCAATACAGGAACATATCGCCTAACCCGCTGTTATCAGCATGCACAGTAGTTACAGTGGGTGACCTATTATATACTTGAGCAGGTCTTCCATTTGTATGGCGATACGTATAATGTACGTCCTTTTATGCATAGTCTTAAAAATTCTGTTATAAAGAGAAAAAAATGTTTACTGGCGATGAAGAAATTCGTCTTTGGTTGTTTTCTTTTTTTTACATATACATTGAATCGACAGAGACTTCACATAACCACATGCTTCTTCTATTTGCTGTAGGTATCGGCACATAAGATTTAGAGGCTGATTTGAGGATTTTGGCTACGAAGATGTGCGTCATGTTGTAGCTTTGCATTGCAGTGTATGCCGTTTAAATGGTTCCGAAAATAAACTCCTAGAGGGACGATTTAATTGACCAAAGACATTTCAATGATCAAACATTTTAATGAAATCGTGTCTGTAATGTCTATTTCTGTACGTTGCCATTGGAGTGAAGAGAACTAAGTGAAAAGGATAGTGAGAATAAAAATGTGACTTTTATGTTAGGATTTTCCCGAAATGTGTCTTCTGTTCGATAACTGTCGAAGAGATGTTCTTGTTTTGAAGACATCATTTCAATGCTTAGAGAAGTGAACATTTATTTTTATTAAACTTTTCGTGTCTTCTACAGAGTGAAAGGCAAGTGTGCGGGCAGTTTTCTTTTCTCGAGTTTCTTAATACAAAAACAAGTACAAACATTATAGTCGACCCTAACCCACCATTGAATATCCTATACCAATCCGCACTTGTTCACATAATCACTTTGTAAAAAGTGTGGGAAGGGTTTGAAGAGTGGTCTGATCCGAACCATTTTCAATAGCAGTCGTCCTTCGGCAAACTAAAACAAGGTGGGCGGACACGCTTAGATCGATTCGAAAAGTGACTCTGAAGTGGTATTCACAACACATTGTTTCTGAATCGAACGGCATAATAAAAGGTAGCTCTAGCTCAAGTCCTTTTGGAGGATGCACACGTCCTAACGAACTTAATGTACTCTTATAACCGCAAGTGGTGTATTGTACAATTAATAATAGTATTCCTTGTTTGAGATTATCTCGTGTCGCGGCAGCTAAGATACCAGATTAGTTTTTATGTCTGTCTGGCTAGGTGACGGCCAAGTAGGAACGCGCTAATGATGATTGATAGTAGACGGAATGTCCAGTAAATTAGCCAGATCGACATTAGATTGACACAATATCGTTATATTGATCATCACTTCGATTTTCGATCAGCGGAAGTGAATATTAACTCTACACGCAAATAAAATTTTCGGCTGAACGTAAGCGTTTTCTAGGTTAGTTCAAATTTTATCCGCCAAGCGCACTACGAACACTACTGTTATGCAACTTGCAAAAGTTTTGTAATAAGTCAGTCGTCAATTTGAATTAATCGTCCAGCGACCAGCCAAGTGTATTAATTCCCATAACCTTTCTTGCTAGTTCTAAAAATAGATGGTGCAGTGCACCTTGCCGGCCTTGCTAAAGTTATGCCTGCATTAAGTGTTATTAGCACTGTTTTAATAGTTAGTTAACCATATGGCCTCTTTTTTCTCTTTTCCATTTTCTTTTTTTTTTTTTTTTTTTTGTACATAATTTACCACAGAATCAATTTAATGAATTTGGCATTTTATGCATGCTACACACATGAATTTATTAAGTGAAAGTTTGGTGCTTTAGCCTTTTATGTAAATTTTTGTTTATTATAAATGCTTTATCCCTAGGTTTTGTTTATAAATCACTACCAATACACATAATTAATGAGCGTTACCGCACTTTCAATTACTGTCAAACTCTTGATGTTGTTGATATGGTTACATGCAGCTAAACGTATGCATTTAAATAAGTGTAAGCCTTTTTAACATATGCTTTGTTCACATCGAGGCAGAGAGAAAAACAGAGAGAAAGAGAGAGAGAAAAAAAGTAGAGAGAGAGATAGAGAAAGAGAGGGAGAAAGACGGTGAAAGAAAAAGCCCCGAGAACAATTAATATGGCGTGAAACTGTTTATTTTACCAAATAAACGGGTTTTATTGTTCGTCAGTAGTCAGTCACAAAGAAATCAATAACTTCGGCACGTTAGTGTGTGCGTGTTAATGTTAATAACACTAATAGCGTTCGGTATGAATTATTATAAATGTATATGCCGTCGATAAAGGTTGCAGACAATAATAATATTAACACACACAACGCCAAAAGTGATAACCGCTAGCAGGAGCAAGAGTAGCTATATTTTATATTCATTACCTTTAATGTTATGCTGACACTATTTAAACATACGCGCGCATTTAATATTACAATTAAACTAGCGGCAGGGTATCAATTCAAAAACATAAAATTAGCATGTGAGAGAAATCCTTTAACTACCACTTGAACGCATATTGAGTTGATCAAGCAATTTGCAATAACCAGTCCGGAGAGTTGCATAAATGCACATATATGGCTATGAAGTATTTTTAATTATTAGTAAAGAGATCAGAACAATTTTCGGATTGAACTCGGACATGGCTCGCATGGCGCTCGAGATTGTAGGTTATTGAATATAAGCAACCGCTTGAATGGGAAAAGGAATTGTTTTACAACACAGCTCCATTCGCATTTATGTCTTGTATAAGAGCTCGCTATTCGCCTCTTCTGTATCAAACGCAGAAGTGGCTGTTTGTTGAGCGAAAGGAAACAAAGATCGGCTTTGGAATACTAATGCGATGATATGTTGACCAAATGCTTGCGGTGGACTCCTCTCATAACAGTTTAAATTCGCGATTACCGGTGACAAGGAAAGAGAGAGAATACGTAAATTGCTTTTGGGTTAGATTAGCTTCTGAGTGCCAGATAGAGACAAGTCATATACATATGGACCTCTTTTTTATGTTTAGTGAAAACAAGATTTTACCAACTCTTCTTCTTTAAGCTCCGAAGTGTAAGCATGATTCGTAACTGTCATAGCTTTGGGGACTCCTTGGGCATAACTTCTGATGACACTTTCGCAGGCAAGCTACCTGCGGTTAGGTTATGATTACAGACATATGGGATTTGATCGTGAAAAAAAATAGGTAGAGATCAAGCTGCAGTGGGCAGGCAATCTGCTAATTTTCCATGGTCTACTGCGAGCCACTACAGATCCTAATTGCGATTTTCAAATATTGCCTTCTCAGTCAGTCTTCGTCGATAGTGGAATGTGTCAAAATTATATTCAAAAAACTCATGGCCATTGGGATCTGGTATAAAGAAGATAGGATGCTCAGTTTAAAGGTCTTTTCAAAACTCGAATTTTGAAATGTTTTCCATTTAGAAGCTCTCTCGGTATTTACAATCTTAAAGCACGTTCGTGACAGCGTTAGTTGAAAAGCGTTTTG
Source organism: Glossina fuscipes (assembly GCF_014805625.2). Lineage (NCBI taxonomy): Eukaryota > Metazoa > Arthropoda > Insecta > Diptera > Glossinidae > Glossina > Glossina fuscipes. The sequence continues at coordinate 14,050,665 of NW_023998423.1, read as the reverse complement.
ATGAATAATGTTATCGCAAGGTACAAACGAAACGGCCACCAAGCTAAGGTTAGTTTCTTCCCTACGCAACTCTAATTATGTTAAAAAAAAAAAACAGAAAAACGCTCATTATCCTATTGGATTCACTTTGCTTAAAGTTACATAAATGTAAAATGTTAAAATAAATCTTCTGAGGCGTAGCTTGCAGTAAAATCTCGGCCAGCGAGCAACGTATTTGGCTGTCAATAGCTTCAAGAATTTGCCTGAGCTTATTTTCTGAAAAAATATATCCAATATTTACCTTGGATAGCGGCTATGTAAGATTCGCTTTACGACTTGTATAACTTTTCCATTTATTATTTATTTAACCTAAAAAGTTTACATTAACACCAGTTCGAGCTCTTGTGCACGCGTGTGAATATGAAGAGACATGTTGTAAAAGTAATGAATACTAGCGATAAAATAAGCTATTTTAACTTATCAACAACATCAATTATACATATTTACCCGTGCATATAAATATCTACATGCATCTGAATATATATATATATATATATGCGGATATGTGGTACCCGAATGGTAAAGCAACTATTTACATATATGTCACAAATTAAAAGAGCGGGTTGGCCAGTGTACATTCACAAGGGTGTTTCGAACACCTGTACCGATCAGTTGGAATGATTTATATATACATATATATATAGATATATATATATAGATATATATATATATATATATATATATATATATATATATATAGGTTTATGTATAGGTAGGTGCATAAATAAATATATACAAATATATATGTATATAAATGTAGCTGTGTAGATGTGTAGATATGAGGATAGTACGGATAGGTGTGCGTTTATGTAAGCTGGATTCGAATAACCACATTATAAAGCCACTAAAGGTAATTTCAGTTAACATTGCTGGCGAACACAAGCATCCACGCATACCTGCAGACAAACAAATGTACGCACCTAAAAGCACATATAAAAATGTGGTATTAATATATGTAATGAAAACCAATGGCAAAGGGAAATTACTGAATAAATTACAAATGATGTGAAAATGTATTTTTTTTTTTTTTTGTTTTTTTGATTTTCCGTACTATTTGAAAGCAACCTTAGCCGATTGCCATTAAATGAAGAAGAAAACTGCCCTGCCTCCAACTAACGCTTGTTACTGTACGGAAGTAAATTGTGTTTCCGTTTGGTTTTTTTTTTTTTTTTTTGCCCCCTTCGCCTTCTTCATTCCATCGCTCAATTTCTCGTCCTCTCTCTCGCAATCTCGCAATCATCTCTTCTCTCCCTTCTTACTTCTTCACGTTTTCTATCTACTTATTATAATTTTATAGGCCACTTTTATAAGTGCGCACTCTTATGCTTACCCATAATCATATAATCAGAAACTTATATACGATGAATACAAGCAACAACAAAAGCAAATTAATACTATCAACTGAAGATGGGAGGGCGGGGAAAGACGAGCCAGAGTTGGTAGAGGAAATATTTCAACTTAACAATTACGCACATTTCACAGACAATGCCATGCAAATTCACTACATTTAACTGCACAAGAATATATATATATATATATATATATATAGATATACTTAAATATACATATATGTATTCATATATAAATGTTTTTTCCCCAATATAATGTACAATGAAAAATGCCTGTTTATATGTTTGCATATATGGGTTTCAGTTGGTTAAATAAATAAACATTATGTATGTATTATGTTGTTGTTGGTTGTTGTTTTTTTTTTTTTTTTTTTTTAACTTGGCTCAAGCAATAAATTGCATTAAATTGCATTTAAATGTGTCCGACAGCTTAACAATACATTGAACAAATGCATGATGATAACTTTTCTCTTCTACTCTCTTCTACGTACATGTGTACGTGCGTTTGTTAAAAAAAGAAAAAAAAAATAAATAAATACCATACAAGCTATATACCTACTTACTTACTTACTCCTGCATACATGCATGCACATGCTAGGCATGTTTGTACATTTGATTGTGTGTGCGTTTATGCTTGTATTCGACAAAAGCATTTAAATAATTGATTATACATTTAAATTGAAATTACAACTACCAACTACAACAGCAACAGCAACAACAGCAACAGCAACAACAACAAAAATAGCAATAGCAATAATAATAACAAAAAGCAAAAACAACATTAAGAACAATTGCCTGAAATTGTATTTTTGTTTACCAGCACGGCACTATAATGAAATGAACATGAACAACATATACAACAAATGCAATCACTTGGAAGCAATAAATTTAATTTATTCGTGAAGAGAAGAAAAATTTTTACGACATATACTTTAAGGAGCTCGTTTGATCAGCTCAAATAGATAGATAAATGCATTATATTGCACACAATACCATACGATAACACAAATTAAAACGTTTTAATGCGATTACTTTTAAATGTTATCACTCGCACAGACACACGAACAGATAGACAAACAGACAAACAGACAGACAGACAGACAGCGAAAATTGTGCATATTCATAAATCAAAAGGAAGATTGACTTGAAAAATGAAAGCATATTAAGCCACGCAAAATTGCTTTGTTTGTTGTTGTTTGTTTCTTTTTGTGATTGTTTATAATTTTCAGATTTTTGAGATAAAACGCTTGTTACAATAATTCCCCTCGGATTTGATTATTGTATTCTCTGTCTAAGTTATAGTATATATAGATAAACCATTCATTTCACAAGAATCTCCGCAAATACTATTCTCAACCATTTCGCGATATGTAAGGACGAAAGTAGTCTATACCTTATAAATATCATAAATTTTTTTTTGTTTATTAATATTGTTGGAACTATATTATAAAGCTATAGGGGACAATCTACATAGCTACACGATGTGTAGTTATCGCGCGTAAGAGAGGTTATAACATAAGTATAGATCGACTGCTTCATAATATCTCCTGTAGTTGCTTGTCAGCAGCTACGGAACTTTACGTGTTCAGGAATGTGGTCGAGTTTCTTCTTAACGTATTGAAGGAAACCTCTGAGTGATAACATTTTCCAATATTTAGCTGAATACACAGTAAATGCTTGTTCAGATATATAAAATGGCTCCTGTTTGATCTCGAAAGCTGTAATAGTTTTATTAAAAGGTTGGCTGATGATTTTGTTGAGCTAGATTAACCATCTAGACTGTAGATAATTGAGGAAGGATAGTTTAAAAAGAAGCATAAACATGACAGAATTTTTTTTAATAGATAAAGTTAGTGAATGCCGTAAGGTTGCAAGGCAAGGAGACCAGAACAATTCTAAAAAGATATTCGATTAGCCGAAGCTTGATTGGATGGTTAGGAGAAGTAACGACTGTTCCATAAGCTATGGCAACTATCTACATGGTGTCTTTTCTCAACACCACGGTCGTACGAAAAGTAGAGCAAATTTTCGATATTTTCTTTTTTAAATAATGTTTGCCATTTAATAAAAAGATCACTTAAATATTCCCGGATGAGATCTAAAACGTTTTATTTAGCTTAAAATTTTATAATTTCACTAATTACACACTTTTCATCTAACGTTTCTCGGTTATATGTTTTTTTTTGGCCGCCTTGGATTTCAACTGTATCAATGAAAAACACAGAATTTTTTAATCGCTTCACTCTTTCTTCATTCAATTTAAGCCAAATTTCGATAGATTTCTTCGAAAGGTTTTTTTTTTTCGTTCTTAATTTACAATCTTACCCAAAGGTTAGCAAGAAAATGTTCTGGGAAGATAAAGAAAACAGCAGAGAATATTGCCTATCAAAGGGAGCAATACGATGAAAGTACTAAGAGCAAAGGGAAACTATATGAAAACTTGGCAAATTTATTAAATTCAGCGAGAGCGGTTTTCTTGTCTTGGCAGCAAGACAAGCAAGAAATGTCTTGAATTAATATTGTTGCCCATAATTATAATATACGCCGTAGATCCGAATAGGTTGGAGAATATTCTTGCATAAAATGGATTAAATGGCTTTTCGGTCTATATGTAAACTAAAGTATTTTGCGCAATTCATGATAGGTACATTATTGCTATTCAAATATGGTGTAGGAGCGGAATCCAGATTTTTCAACATTCATTTTAACTTTCCATTGTTGTTTAGCGAAAGCGAAATTTTGTTGAAATAAATGAAAAATTTTACTCTAAGATCGTGGCCTTATTATTTGAATCAATGTTTGCAAAAAGCATTATCTGTTTCGATGGAAAATATGTTCGTGGAAATCTTATAGAAATTAGGAATTAGTTGCTTGAGTATGATTACGAGAAAATGTTTTTTGTTCCAAGAGGTCAATTGTTTTGTTAAGTAATTTCTAGAAATTGATTTCTAATTCCATTCATCTAAAAGCAACATTACCCCTTCAAGTTGCCATACTGAGATGTCTAAAGTCGACCGTAGTGAAAAGTCGCGTAAGATTGCGGCAACATAGTACTTTTGTTGCTTAATCTATATTGTAACTGGTTAAGGCACTATATCTATGGATATAGATGAATCGTTTTTGACAGCCCAATAGGACACCAAAAGCTTCTATTTTAATGCCATTACACGTAGTTAGGCACATTTTAGTGCTAGGCCGCCGGAAGCCAAATTTCGAACGAAACTTGGAGGAAAGGCATATTTAAATCTGTTTCTTTTTAGAATACGGGAGAACTTGTTCAAGGAACGTCTTAACCCAAAAAAATTAAGGAAAAATTTTAAATAAATGAAACGAATTTCTTCTATTACTTGCTCATAAATTAAATTTTTGATTTTTCAACGATGTTAACAAAGCGAAAGGCAAGAAAATCAACGGCATTATTACAAAACGAAAACATTTTTCTTATCCTATAAGCGCATATGTATTTTGCTATAAATCTCACAATAAATATTAGGTATAGAATAATACAAACAAGGGCTGTTTATTCTCATATTACTGTAGAGCGATACCTAGACGCCGTCATTCAATTCAACACTTTCTTCTAGAAAACACTTTGGGAAAATGACTTTATACCTGCACTCGATATAACAGGAAAACTCCATGGCATTTGACAGGCCATAACTTAACAGCTAAATGTATTGGCCTCTTATTTTTTTACAAATAACAAATTGATCAATAATTCCCGGGACCAATATGTAGTTATCGTTCTTTAACAAAAAATCTATATTACGTCTATAAAGTGTTTCAGATGATGTCTTTAAAAAAAATTTTTTTTTTCCACGAGTTACTGTAATTTTAGTACCGTTACTCCTGTCAAATTTTTGAAGCAAGATGTTTTCCCTTGCTAATCCCAGGGAATTATTGAACAAAGCATAATTTACCAAAGTCTTCTGAGGATAGTGATTAACGAACTGACGTATTTTTCGTTTAATAAGAAATAATTCTTCTTATGTACTTGATTTATGGGATGAGTAACGCCCAAAACGAATATGCGTGTTGCATAAAGTTTTTCTATTCTAATGCGAATTACTTAGCAAATCAAGTCAACCTATGTTTATAGAATTTTCTACTGACACTTACCTTCTCCGATTACATCCTTAAGGAACTTACAAATGACTCAAAACATTAACTTAATTACAGCTTTAAATACTTCTCACACCGATACTGCCTTAATGTTTTCTTTTATGTGAAGTTAATTGAGTTTTTTTTTTTTTTTTTTTTTTTTGTGTGTATATTATGTGTTCTTTATTGTGTGTTAACATATACCGTATTGGATAAAAATATAATTGTTTTTTGCTAAAAGTGCTTTGTTGGCTTATTTTGTTTTATTCCCCAGTGCTTCGCATTTATTCAACCGCAAAATCGTTTATAACATTAAAACATAACATAACATATTACAAATGAAGCTTAACAATTAAATCCTTTTAGAAAACACTAAAATATATACATATATGTATATATATGAAATAAAGGATAAAAAAAAACGCAATAAAACAACGAAACGGAAAAACCTTCCAGTCGGTTCGAAACGAATTTCTCATACTTATCTAAGAAGTACACGGTATAATCCACCTTAGGAAGCCGTCTTCAAAAGCTGCCATCTAAAAACAATCCGCTCAGCCCAGCTTCGCGCAAAACCCTTATAGCATTCATGTATGGAAAGTGCTCAAGTTCAATTTCTTCTGGCTACATCGGGACAAAAGATTTTCTTAACACTATTACTTACTCTAAATTCTCTAAGCTTCCAATAAGCATTGGAATATTTAACATAAGAAGTATATAAGCGAATCATTATTTCATTGCGAAGGGGTATCTTTATAATACTTTTGCCCTTCCTTCCACAAGCCTAAAGGGTTTTGCATTGGCGTCCCGTGAACTTTCGATTAATTCTTCACCAATTATGTCAGTTTAGATGTCTTCGCACCGATTCATGAATCCGTGTCGACTTCATGCGACTCATCATTCAATAATCAAACTAGCTATCAATATGCCCGCTTCTAAAATTCGTCAACACGAAAATTGTAAATTGCTTCGCCAAAGGCTTTCTCGTGAAATCAATTTTCCACAAACTTTTTGCGAAACCGTCCAAAGGTTTCCTCAAAAACTTACGAAACATTTCTTTATCACGACTTTTCTTCATATGGTTGCCGGTTGTGATGTCGCGTATCCAAGTTTCGACCAAAGTCTTTTGAAAAACTCTACTCTACTTCTACTTCAGAGAGGATTAAAAAAAAAAAACCATATAAGCGATTTATTGTTTTGCCATAATTGCAATTATTGGCTTATTTCTAGAGTAGGCACATATGTTTAATTAATAATTAAATCAATTAAATCATATCAATGAAAAAAAAAAAATGAAAATATTAATCAAACTTTAAATAAATTTAATTATTAACGAAATATTAATAAACCAAATCAATGTAAAAAAGTTTTCAAAATATTTCAGACAAAGGATTAAGGAGACAGACAGAAGGAGATCGTTTAATGAAGTTAAATCTTTTATAATTTTTGAGATTATAAGTAAATTTTGTTGTTTTCAACTTAGGCGAACGTGGAGAAGTGATATTGAATGATACTAAACTCAGTTCCAGATTCCTTAAGTCACGTGTTAACAAATGCCTGCTCGGGTTATTAGAAAAAGTCTACTTGCCTAAGACTCGGAAAAAGCCGAATACATAGTTATATCAAATGCAGTGAAGTTGTCAAAACCCACTGATATTTTTAGCCAATCGATGATAAGCTTTTCTTTGCTTCAACCTTACCAATAAATAGTATTGAACCCTTAATTACCTCTAGGAACGGACCCGAAGCCACAGTATGAGCGATAATCAAAAGTCTGCTTGGGTAATTAAAAAAGCGGGCCTGTTATGAATAGGAGGCGACCGACCTCTTGTAGTGAAGCTAAGTTAATCCACAATCAGCTTTCGGTAGTTGCAACCGCAGCAAAAGTATTGAATCAGAATATTTCCTTCGTGGCCTTAATTACCTTTAGAAGAGGATATTAGGAGCACTCCCCCAAGCCAGATTATCAGACATAATCAAATGTCTGCCTGAAAGAAAGCGTGCTTGCAATGAGTAGGACAAGACCGATCTAGTAGTTAATCCACAATCAGCTTTTCTTCGCTACAGTAAAAATATTGAAGCAGAATATTTCCTAGTGCCGTTAACTAGCTCTACGGACGGAGCCAAAGCCTCAATATCAGACATAGTCAAATGGATGCTTGGGTAATTAAAAAAGCAGGCCTGTGATAAATAGGAGGCGATCGACCTCTTAAAGTGAAGCTGAGTCAATCCGCAATCGACTTTCGATAGTTGCATCCGTAGCACAAGTATTAAGGGAGAACATTATCTAGTGGCCTTAATTTTAGACAAGGATATTAAAATCACCTCTACAAGGCATATTATCAGACATCATCAAATGTCTGCTTGGATAGTGTGTGCTCGCAATGAGTAGCAGAAGACCGATCCAGCAGTGAAGTTGAGTTATCGGCTTAAACTCTTGAAGCGGAATATTTCCCGCTTGCATTAATTAGGCATTAAAGGATTGAAAAATGATGACCTGAAGTCTTTAAATCCAATGCATCAACAATTTCACAAAAGCACAGTGACTTTTATTCCATATCTCCTACTACGGCTACCTATTAATTTAACCATAGTATTAGTATTTTTTCTTCTTTACGAATATCAGAAAGTAAGTGGGACCTATTAATGCTTCTTATCTCTATATTTACTTGCCTTTTTTATTAGCCCAATAGATCATTTTTATGGCTTAACTTTGAACGAAAGTAAAATAAGAACATTTTTAATTGCTTTACCTTGCATAAAGAGCATTTTTTCGTATTCAACTTATCTGTTTCGTTTAAATATGTAATGGATATTAATTTTCTCTAGAGTTCAAACTGTACTTACTTTCTTTTATTATAAGGTTGAAATGTGACAGGAGAGATTTCATTATCTGCAAAAAAAAAAAAAAAGAAAGAAAATAAACCAAAGAAATACAAATTTAATAAATTTCTTTTTAAAAAGTTTATGACAATAGTTGCATGTCTCGTTTTTCATGTAATGTAAATAATAAAAAAATTATTTGCGATAATACAGAATAAAAAAAAATAACAAAAAAAAAAAAAATCCGATAGAAATTTTTCAAATGAAATGGCGGCAAATGAAGTTGCTTTTAAAACGAATGGAAATGAAATTTTCTATCTTAGTATTATGAAAAAAAAAAACAAACAAACGAACAAACAAACATAAAAAAAATAAAAAACCAAATATAAAAATATCTTAAAAAAATACATTTGTCAAAAGTTTTTGCGACGCCATGTGCAGAACCAAAAAAAAAAAAATAGCAAACAAAAAAAGCTAAAAATGAAATGGATAAAAAAGAAAACGAGATCAATGAATTTACACAGACACACACACGCACACTCACACAAATGCACACATCAAATATACATTCATATAGATTAAAAAGCAAACCATATGTTGTCTTAAGTTTACTGTCACACCCATACAGTAGTAGTTTTACAATTGTGTGGTATAAAAATTCTAATAGAGGTTGTGATTTATAATGCATTGAAAGTTGTGATAAACGTTTTCAAAATACACACAATAGTTTGCGTATACGTTGTGTTATATATTAAACGCATACATACATACGTATATATATATATATATATAGATATATATACACCTAACTAAATACATATGTAAGAATAAGAATGGAATCGGGTTAAATAAAGCAGCCATAGCCGGAAGTAGCAGAAAAAGCAATCAGAAATTCCAAAGTATACTTTAGACAGTGTTTTTGTAAGTGTTATTGTTGCTGTTGTTCATGTTGTCGTTGAAAAAAAACAAAAAAAAAAGAAAAAATGCATGAAAACTTCACTTAACAATAATACTTTTAAAGACAAGAAGACAAATACTTGAACATTTAACTTACGCCAGAGTAAATATCTATATGCCACATATACGTGCATAGTAGTAATATTGTATGTATGTATGTATACATATATGAAGTGAGTTTGGTTAAAATGATCTAAGAGCTTCTTTCTGTACATTTTCTCTCATACAACTTTTTCTGCCAATAAGAAAAAGTTGTCATCACAATTATCCTGAATTATTCTGTTGTCATTCTGCTTACATGACTTGCACTACAATCTTGTGGCTGCAAATCTATTAAAGTATGTGCGAGTTTGTTGGAAGCTGGTCGAGACTTGGTTACTGTATTTGATGCCATATATATGTATATATATATATATATATAGATATTTACTTATGTATATTTGTAGTTATGTTATATATAGAAGTGTCATTGTCAGTGTTTCCTCTTTCCTTTAGTTTCGGCTGATTTCTTGATTATAACGGAAAGAAGGCAACATTCTGTTTTTTTTTCTTCTTCTTCTTTTTTTTCTCTTTTTTTTTGTTTTTTTTGTTTTATTATTTTCATTCTGATTCTGATTCTTTTTCTTTTCATATTTTGTTTTAGTTTGTTAATAAAGTTTTCATATACGTGGGTATCTAACCTAAAACGTCCATGTGTGACAATGTACGTCTGCTTGTCTAATAATTTACTTTGTGTAACCTAGACTTGAGGAAAATGCAAAGTTTTGAAAATTCATAACTTTTAGTTATGACTTCCTTCCTAAGCAATGTACATACATACGGTACGTACGTACATTGACTAACATAATTCTTCCTCTCTTGCCGCCAATCTTTTTCTCTCTCTTCCTCTCTCTATTTATCTCTATGTATCTCTTTTCCTCATATTTCCTTGTCAATCGTAAAATTGCTAAAACTAACAAATGTACCTTCTCGACGAAAACTTCATCTGGGATTGTGTTCAGTTCATGAGCCAAGCTTTACGTGTATTTGAGTTTTCTATTATTTATTTTTCTGACCAAGAAAACAACAAGAATTCTTTGATTGTTAAAAAAATTTTAATTTCAAGTTTTAATAAAATCTTTTATGCAAATATAATAAAAACTTTCCACATACTCGTGACTCTCAATTATAATCGCAATATTTTAGGGATGAATTTAATTATATATCAACGAATGTATGGTTAGATTTATTCTTTAATCCTCAATTTATTTGTAATTAGTTACACACACTTATACTTATATGGTTAGTGTAGATTATTTTTGCAAAGTTTCCTTCTTCGAGCAATTTATCAAACCCAAATGTGTCTTTAAAATTTGGACCAATCCGACGAATCCCATTAGTTTATAAGTTCTATGCAAGCAATAACTTGTGTCGCACCCATTTGCAGGTATCACTTAAGGATTTATGCTAAAGCTGGTGTCCCGAACATCAAAATTTATGTGTAGTCGAAACTCTCTTCTCTGGGCAGGACAAGGCCTAACTAACACATTTACTTATTTACTCTACTCTCGAGCTTCAAATTTGGAATTCACCTAAACATGTCCGCGTGTTCGCCTGCCCATCTGTCTGTTTGCGCAACGTAGTAGTATTTGTGATAACATTCTCCCGTTAGCAACAAACTTGAAAAAAGAGTTGGAATTCGTCTAACGCTTTTCAAAGAACACGATTGTAACGCCCACATGCCTATACGACAAAGACTTTTGTTTGAAAATAATAGAAATCAGCTGCGCCCATTCCCTATTATTAAGAACAAAAATTTCTTTCTTCTATTTCTCTTGTCTTTTTTCACACAACGGTGATGGGTATAAAAAATTCGATCCCGACTGAATTTAATTTCCTTAATTGTTTTCTTTCAAGGGCACAAGAAGACGATACTCCCATGCAAAGGTTTGGAAATTGATAAAACCCGGATAAAATCGGATAAACAAAGGCAAAAATTCAGATAGTCAGGCTCTTCATGTTATTTATGAGATTTTGACAAATAATTTTTATGGCTTTTCAATGTCATATGCCCACTGGAAAAGCATAGGGATTCAAAATGATCAAGAGATTTCCTACTTATAAGATTTAATGGCTATTCATTATGATACGTTCAGGGGCTAAGTGCACAGATTTGAATAAATCGTGCCATAGAAGATGTGTTTCATTCACATCAGCATAATCAGTTCATTCGCCGAACTTACGGACAATTTAACTCTAACCTGACTACGTTGAGCCTATGCGACTCATTTGAACTGTGAATATTTCATATTGAATTTCTATAAAATTTTTGGTTACTTTACTACTACATTAAAAGAAGATCATTTGCAAATTTGTGGCTAGTCACGATATTAAAATTAATCCCTGTCAAAAAATGTGCAATGGTGAACCATCGGGAATATTGTATCTTGGACAGAAGGTCCACATCGAGGACAAGATTTGGGGCAGAGACGCTTTGACAAAGTGCGAATGCCACTTCAGAACAGCAACCACAGCATCACATTCCACAATTTCTTTAAGAGCTATCAACTTACTAGCTTTTCAAGGTTTTCCTTCTTTTTGGATAAATAAAAAAAACATGTGGAAGAACATATCAAATATTCCCCTGATTCTCATTTTGCGGGTTTCGATTGTTATATACGAATTGATCACAGAGGGCCGGAGCCTTTTGATTTTGTGTACGGAATATAATCAAAGAATGCTTCTTTCAGTTCCTATGTTCGCTTCTAAATGACTTTACCCTTTTTTTTTATATCCCTCGGTGTACATTATTCGACCTGAAACTATCCCCACCTCCAAGCAACCTTAGTTGGCCGGCGAATTTATTAGTTCATCTTCATATATTAAGTAATGAAGGCTTGAAATTTAAGCTTCAAAGAAATTAATAAACAATAAATAAAGGGCAGAAGTAAAATAATGGTTGTACCCACGAGTATATCCAACGAAATATCGTCCAAGTATAATTTTGTATTTTAGGCTACAAAGTGGTTTTTAGTGTTTATAACATGTTATTGGCCGAATTCTCATTTTCTTTTCCTCTCGGACTGTCCATTGTTATACGCTTTGTGTTTGGACGAGCTTTGTGTTTCGTCTTTTTTTAATTTTTTTTCTTTTAACTGCAATCGTTATTGTCTTCTCATCATGCTTACAAACTGCAGGCATGTGTGTAAGTGCGGTGAAACCCATTTTTTATGTTGTGGCCGCAAAAACACAGACTTCTAATTAGCACGCTGTCATGGTGGTGAATACGTGTACGTGTGTCTGAATAGAACACAATAGAAGGCCACATGCCACAACCATTACTTGAAATTCTCAATTTTTTTTGTCATTTTTTTTTTTTTTTTTTTTTTTTTTTTTTTTTAGTTTTAGGGATTGCTCATTCCGGTTTTTTCCCTATTTGTTTGTTAACCATCCTTGTGCACAATAACAATTGCAAAACTAACAATGTGTGGTTGAATGGTTGAATGTATACAAAAATATGTAGGTACACGTTTAAACTCGTATAACTACAGTAATTGACAACAATCATAGAGAGTGTAGTTGTAGTAGTAGTAGTAGTAGTAGTAGTGATAGTCGTAGCAATAGTAGTAAGTAGAGTGTAACACAAATACTAATACATACGCAACATTCAGGCCTATATATCATTCATGTGTGCCAGCGTGTAATGAAAAAAAAGGCTTACTAGGCATAAAAATTATATGAACACTCGTGCCTGTTAGTTTCGCCTATTCTCTCAATACATGCATGTGTATATATATATTCACTTGATATTTTACCCCTTTATCCTTCTCAGGCGACTTTTTATCAGCTTAGCTTTGCTTAAGAGTTTCGTGTTTCATTTTATTGTCCACACTGGAAATTACACTAGAGCTGAGTGCTTGTCACATTTATACGCTTGCATATGCATATAAGTATGTATACAATCATCTACCAATCTATTTACCTATATGTGCATTTAAACGAATTTTCCTCTATTAAATATTCAATGTTAGTGCGGTCGCTTAAAAATGTTTACAGTCAAAGACCAAACAAAAAAAAAAAAAAAAAAAAAAACAAATTGAAAAAAAAAATGAATGTTTCTGTGTTACTGGTGACTTTTACAAACCATGAGCATGTAAGTACACATGAACATATACACATACATATATATATATATATATATATGTGCCTGATGACAGGAATAAAATTGAAAGAAATGTAAACAAAAACAATGTCACACTTTCCCGTAACGGACATGAAGAAGCATACTCTCAACACCATAACATTAGGTTAACAGCTAAGAGCACCTTAATAAAAACAAAAAAAAAAAAAACAAAAAACAAAAAAACGAAAAAAAAAAAGAAGAAACTCTCGGCATATGAAATGCCATAGATACCTACCTACCTATACGTAAGGATAATGATAAGAGTGATGTGACGTTCATAATGGTGTTGGTGATGATGCCTTGTCTACAGTACAACAAAACACTAGCTATGTATGCAAAGAGTTGCAACTTTTATGAAATATGCAAATTTTGAAAATAATTTTTCGAAACATTTTATGAGTTTTTGTGGATCAATATTAAAAACCGGTTGAGCTTCTCTCATGTAAGAGCATGAAATGAAAAATTTACTCGCCCTTAAGTCATGTAAGCTTTTGAGATTTCAGCAAAGTTTGTTACAACACAGAACGCACAAAACAACTAACTGACAAAATACGTCAGGATTATTAAATTTATTTCTAAACGATTGTGTTTGCGCTCATACATATATAATAGGTTTACGTTTACGTTTAAATAGTAAAAAAAGAAATATTTACCGCAACATTGCAATGCAAAGGATTAACAAATCTTCTTCAACATGTCCTTAAATATTTATTTTTCAAAAATTTTTTCAAAAAAATTCAATTTTCGAAAAAAATATCATCAGACACATTTGATTGCGGTTTACATATTTTCGAAAGATATTTTCCTTTATCGCCGCTATGAGTTATCTGCAGTGATAGTACAATGGAAAAAAAGGATTTTTTTCGAGATCTACATGGCCCTCGCTTTTCTTCTCTTTTTTTTGGAGCGATACTACAATGATAAAAATAAAATTATTTTTTCGAGATCTACGATCTACATGGCCCTCGCTTTTTTTTCTTTTTTTTATCCTGGCACTTTAGATGTTGAGCTTATCAAAAAAGACTTAACGCTTCTATATGGTCCAAGCATAACGTCAGATAACTTTCAGATTAATTGAGAGTTCTGGCTGAGTCTGGCTGACATCATAAGTCGATTAGCGCAAACAGTAATTGTTATAAAGAGATAACCTAAACTTAGTTAAATAGAAGGAATTCAATGCCATAGTTAACTCCAGGCGTTTAATACTTGAGATCCAAACAACTAGTCAAAAAGTAACGCTGGGAAGTAGATGTACGGTTAAGGTGCTTGTGATCAGAACAGAAGTCTCTCTTCTAAGTTCGTTTTCTTTGCTTTCTTAACAAAATTTGTTCTCTGATGGCACACATACGAGCTCATTGTTACGTGACGTGCTTGCGTAGCTGCTCGCATAAGGGAAATCAAATCTTATTTCGTCTATTCATTTATTAGATAAAAGTAAAAGTAAAACTTAAGAATTCTATTAAATTTCATTAAAATTAAATTTTAATGAACTCTGCATTCAATTAACTTGCAAAACTATCTATGAATAAGCTTTAAACAAACTTTAATGCAATTCTACTATAATTTTGTTTCTAAAAACTTTTAAAGTAATTAAATTTAAAATTCTCTTTAATATCAAGTATTTAAAAAAAAAAAAAAAAGCCAGTAAAATAACACAACAAAACAAAAAAAAAAAAAAAAAAAAGAAGCAAACTCTTGCTTTAGTGTTTAGTTTTATGCGGTTTAGTATACATACATAGCAAGGCTTTCACTAATGTCGAATGAATATTCGGATTTAAATGCTGAATGGAAAAATGCTTTTGTACGAAATTTTCTTTTTAAAAATCTCCAAATAATAAGTTTTTTCCTTTCCTCTGTTAGGTTAATTTTTTAATTAGTTTACGGTCGGGACATTTTCCTCAAATCTTTTACGGTCCTTTATTCTTGTATTTATATATATTTTTTTCTTATTTTTTTTTTTTTTTTTTTTTTACAAAAGAAAAAGTTTCTTTTCATTTAATTCTTATTTAATTTTCTTCAATATTCGTGTAAACTGTTTTTCAACCACTTATGTGTGTCGTGAATTTAAATCTCTTTTTAAATGTTTTCTGGACAGCATCGGTTATCACAGGACATAAGCCTTGGTCTTTCGTTTTCTTCTTTTTTTCTTTTTTTTTTTTTTTTTTTTTGTTTTGCTCCTTATGTTTTATTTTTGTACGTTTCATTTTTTTGTTGTTGTTGTTGTTTTTACCTTTCTTTTAATTTAATATTTACAAAGTGATTTCTTTAGCAATTCTTTCACACTGAAAGCTGAATGGATAAGAGGGAGAAATGTATCTGCTGCTGAGCATTGAATAAAATGCTAGGTAGAAGAGCCGCCTAGGGTTGACAAAAGTTTAGTGCCAGGTATTAACACAATTTAAAAGTGCAAATCCTTTTTATAACACTTAAAGTTAAATGGGAAAGAAACAGCGAAGAAAGAAAGAAAGAAATAAAGACAGAAATCCCTTACGGCGAATTTTTGATACTCTCAGAGCGCGTAAACGAAATTGTATAAATCAAAAAAATATTCAATTTTCAACATGATACAAAAATTCAAAAATATTTCTTACATTATATTGTAATGTTATGGGCAATCCATGTCACGTCTTTTGTACTCTAATTTTTGCTTATATTCTTTCCTTACCCATATATATGGTATACTGAGAATATGGCATTAACTTACGTTAGGATAACAGCAAATGTTCTTATACTGCGATCTAATAGACGTGGTAATCTTGGAAAATTTCGGATACGAATATTATGTTAGGTTAGAATTGCTTATGCTTTTGTCGAACATTGGATTCGATATTGGCAGGTGCAGCCATGAATTTTTAAATTTTCATCACCCTTTGTGATATTTCGAAGCTTTGTACTTCTCGACAGACTGAATATCTAGTGGACCAATTTAAATTAAATTCTCTTGTTATCTTAGCATGATTATGCCCAAGCCTGTATAAGGCTTTCTTTTTAACAAAAAAAAAAAAAGAAGAAGATATAAAAGCGAGATTACGGCAGTCTATCCTATCCCATTACTTCACTAAGAATTTTGGAAATTCTCTACCTCCAGATGAATAATTAAAAACGGCAACCTGCAGAAGAGCTGGATGGCAAGTAACGACTGCTTCGGTAATAAGCACTCCAGAATCCCTGATATTAACGTTTATGCCAAACATTATATCGATATTGCAAGTTGTTAACAATGCTTTTGAAAAAAATCTTTTTTGGATTTTTTAGATTTAGATTCCGTGACACCGTTTGTCGACAAATAATTCTCCTTTTTTTTAATTGACTGGTAATCCTAAGCTATGAACGTAGGTAGTAACTGTCAGCTGTCAATCATATTTTTTATGAGCATCGAGTACAGCAATAAAACTGTGATAGATGGACTGACGAAGGGACACTTCTTAGCGGATACCGAATTCCTTAAAAAGCAGAAATGTTTTATCGGGGATATATAGATATACGTAGATACATACAAACATACATCATGTATGTATATGTATGTATACGTATATATGTGCGTGTTACAAATGCGATAACCAAGTGCATACATCGCTTTACTTTGTTGTTGAATAAAAATCCACATAGGAAATCAAGCTTCTTCTTCTCTCTATCTCTTGCTCGTCGTTAGAGTATTAAAATTACAAGAAATGAAAAAAGAAAGAAAAAAAAAACAAGAAGAATCCTATACTCATACTGAAAGGCTAAGGATGCTTTTTAATTCTATTTTGCTTTTCCGTTACTGCCATCGCAATAAAAAAAAAAATCCCCTTAAGAAGCTTTTTGTTGCTGGGTACGCTGTGTGTGTGTGCGCCTTTAGCCTTCTAAAGCAACACATTATACATTTTGTTTTTTCTTTTTTTATTTCTTATTGTGTACCGCCACGGCCGGCCATGTTTGATTTTAATTCACGTTTTTCGTTTGTTGTCGTTTTGTGTATTCACTGTTTTTTCCTTTCCTTTCATTTCTTTTTTCCTCTTTTTCCTTTTTTTTTTTTTTTTGTTATTTTTTTTATTATGATTCCTTACCTATCTTGTCCCTGAGCGTAGATTGTAAAAGGTGTGCCGCTTTATTACGTATGTAAGTTGTGCTTTTTTGAATCGTGTGTGTTTGTTTTTAATTAATTGCACGCGTTTGTTTAATCCGTCAGTCAGTTAGTCACTTCTTTCACTCAGTTACCTAGTCTGTAGCATTTAATCAATCCATCAGCCGTGATTGTTTTGCAATCCTATTTGACGCGAAATTCGGCAGTCGGCTTATATGTATGCGTTTTTTAGTGTGTGTGTGTGTGTGTCATATGGTATATGTTAGAAAATAAACAAGAAACTTAAATTAATTTGCGTTCGAAATGGCTGTGTATTTGAAAGATCCTAAAACCAATTTTCAATTATCATGTGTTGTACGTTGGATATTTCATAAGATTATATTTGATGATTTTGATGATGAATTGCGGAAGAACGAGCAGCCTAAGGCTTTTTCATACATATTGGTTGTGTTTGGCAGTTCACGAAGATATGTTAATTTGCAAATGATATTTTAAATTAAGCCGAAATAATAGCTTGTGTTTGTTTGTTTGTTTTTTTTTTTTTTTTTTTGTCTATCTATTTTATTATATGATTAAATAGATAGCAGCCATCATTCCCTTTGGCTGCGTATCATGGGAAAAGTCACGCCATCTTTTTCCTTTCACTTTTCTAAAAAAAATCTCACTTATTTCCTACAATGTTTTCCTTTTTTTTTTAGAATCGTTCGGTAAAAAAGAAAATTAGTTAGTAGAGAGGTTTGCAGACTAGACTTGCTCTTCCAAAAATTTAAAGGACAATTAGTTTACATTTGCTTTAGATTACACTCTTCCATGCTCGGATCCAATTTTTTTCTGTTCATTGCCCTACCGAGGTTATGGTAGGGGATGAAATATGAGTCGAGTCCGAAAGTAACTACTTTTGGTAGAAATTGGCTGATTTTGATAGTATAAGCCCTTGTTAAAAATCTTGTTAATTTTAACTACAGATTTATTACTTGATCAATACTAGAAGTAAGTTTGATTTCTGCGGACGCCTAGTGCCGATCAAGCTCGGTTTAAAGCCTAACTTAATCTTAACTCTTTGAAGTTTTGGTTTAGCTCCTCACACGCAAACTTTTCTTGTAATTTTCGAAAGGATTATTTTCTGCTTGAAATAAAAAAACTCTTTTTTTTAAAAAGAAATGTTTGAAATCAGCGAAGAATTTTTTTCTTTCATATATTCTTTCATAACTAAAATGCGCATAAGTCGGTCCAGCTTGATGAGTGCTTTTTCTTAAATGTAAGAAAAAACAATGTGGCCGATGCTCACATATATATTTAATTTGTTGCTTATTGGATATGTGTTTGTAAGGTGGTCATGCAAGTTCTTTTATCAAACTTTTACATTTGGGATTTGGGATTTAAAATATAGTGTAAGCTTTTTATCAAGTATCGATTTACGTCCAGTCTGGTCATGTTTTTGATCCAAGGCCATCTATCGCTCAGATTTTTATTACGATTTATTAAAAATGTGCTTAGAAATGAAAGGTTGTAGTCGCCTCCTAACGTTTATAGTTCCCGTAAGGTCAAGTTGAACGAAAATTCTGTGGATCAGGAATTTTAAGTTTTGTAAGTTTCTCTTCCTTTAAGCTCAATACTTAATTGAGTTTGCTTCCACGATTTCAAGAGTCCCGCAAAAAAAAAAAAACCGAAAGATCTAATGAACAAAAACATGCTTACATAAGGCGCAACAGTTGAAAGTGTGCTTGTAATGATTTATACCATATAACTATATACTATGCATATGTGTATATAGTTTGGGTCCATTCCTTTACCTTTGCAAAAATTGCTTTCAATAGGCTACTTTATGGAACCATTCGACGGCGAGATATAAAAAGTTAGAAAAAACAAGGTGAACAACGATGTAAACAATACCACAAAAATATTATATGGAAGTGATGTTCACTTATCCTCGTAATCGGGCATCGTGCGTTTATATACCAAAACCGGTTCTTGGTAATGGATTTTGACGACCAGATCAAAAATAATCAATTTTTTGGCATCACTATGTAATGATAAATCTGTTTCTAGCATAAATAGTTTCATAAACTGTTTGTGAATTTCAGTTGTATGCGATCGCACAACTTTAAAGCAACTTTAAAGTTTTACTGTATATCATCTATAAAATAGCACAACTAAAATGAATAATTTTTATGCAGAATTCTTCTTTGAATTGGAAAGCATTCCGTATTCTAAGTGTAAGCCTTAGAGCATTTTCTTGTTATGCCAATATAATAAAAATCCATTTAAATGCCAAAACTAAAGTATTTCTCCTCTTTTTTTTTTTTAGTTACTCGCACTACGCACACTTTATTCCTTTTGGATTTGGAAAAACTGTCTTTGAAAATAATTTGAAAATCATACTCATTTACAAAATGGCATTAAATTCTTTAAAACACTAAAAGAGAATATAAATCAAAATTTCCGACAAATACACATGCACACACAAAACGCACATAATTCTATGTCTATCTATATATTTATACGCATATACAAACATACAACATATATATATATATATATATATGTATACATGTATGTGTACATGTAGAATTACACGAAATCAGTTTGAAATCTTATTCAAACAATACAAACTATTGCGGTTGGTTCTCGTATTCACAGTAGTGGAGCCATAAATTTTAGAAATTAAAGAACAAAAAAAAAAAAAAAACAAAAAAACAATAATAATAAGAAAGAAATTGCTGTCAAGGATCCTCTAAACATATATATACATACATTTATATTTATATATTTATGTATGTATGTATGTAAAGAAATGCTTAAAGTTGCTAGTTTAAGCCTAGAGAGCGAGAAAAGAAGCCAACGAATGGCAAAAGCATAAATGACAGCGTGCGAAAAGATAAATAATTGCATTGTTTAGCCGTCTGTAAGACACTGTGGTGCCATAAACAGGCACTCAGAGAGGTTCTCCTATCATACATACGCATACAAAATATCCTCTTTTACTATTACATATATATATGTGCGTTTGTTTATAAAGCAACTACGCTCCGAAGTTGAAGTTGATTTTGCAATAATTTGCTATCCTTAATGGAAAGTCATACATTTTGTACTTTGTTTATGTTTTTATGTAGACATATATCTATGTGTGTATGTATATATATGTGTGTGTGTGTGTGTGTGTGCTTAAATAAAATAAATTATGTTTGCTTGATAAAGTATTAGAAATTAGTTTTGTTTTATATTAAGAAAAAAAAAAAAAAAAAACGAAAAAAAAACGAGAAAAAAAAAGACGATAAAGAAGAAGAGAAAAATGTATGAAAAAACAATACTAACAGCTAGGAAACAAAAGAAAATCAGTGTTTAGTTTTAAAAAGAGTTGGAAGCATTATTCCCAGAGTTCACACTTCTACATAAAAAAGACAAACGCATGCATATATACACACATACACATGTACCATATATATATATATACATAGATATATATTTGAATTTTGTTGGGTTTTTGCCTAAATATGTAGAGAAATTTGAATATTACTCATACAACCACACCCTAAAGAATACAAGACCAACAACTATAAAAACAAGAACAGCAACAACGACCGACTAGAACCAGTAACTAATACAAATGCTCGCTCGTTGGCTTCGCAAAAACTTGAAATGCCGAAAATATTAGAGAGAAAGTCACCTAACCAACACACATATATATACAGACATACGTATATAACTACATACGGACGCCTAAGACTTCATTCACATGCCATTATTTCTCCAGAGAAAATTATACACAAATTTTTTAGTATTTTCTTCTTTTTTTTATGTTGTTTTCATTTTTTATTATTTTTCGTATTTTAAAAAAAAAACAAAATTTTTGTTTTTTTTTTTTTTTTGTGCTCTCTACTGTACACAAAAATTCGTTTAATATTAAAATGCAGATAAGCAGCTGCCAAGCCATGTTCTTTCTAATATGAAAATGTTAGTGTATGTTACAGTTGTTGTCGTTATTGTTGTTGTTGTTGTTGTTGTGGTAGTAGAGAAGTGGATTTCTCTATACTTACATCACAACAACCACAACAACAAAAACAACAACAAGAGCAAGCAAACACATTAACTATCTGTGTGAACTGTTGTTATTCAAGCTGTTCAACTAGGTCTTTGCATACAATTTAATATATACACATGTACATAAATATGTGCGTATAATTGTGTATGAGTATATTTAGGATAATAAAAGCCAAGTGTTTGGTGTTTGTGGTAGTAAGCGGTATAACTTCGAAAAGAACATGTATGTAATTTATTTTACCAAACGTACCAACGTGTTTTGTGCATTCTTTGCAGCTCCGACTATATACACACAGCACAGGCTCCACTAAAATTGTATTTTACAAAAAGGGAAAACGCTCACGTTTGTATGCACATGGGTACATATATTTAATTCTGTTTTATTTTTTTTTTTAATTTTATTTTTTTTTTTTTTTTTTTTTTTTTGGTACCGAAATCCAAAGAAAATTAAACACCCGTGTTTTTTATTTTAATTTTTGGTTTTTATAAAATATAATATGATATATTTTGATGTGTGTGTGTGTGTGTGTATGTATATATATGTGTGTCGATTTGTTTATGTGAAAGTGTGTTTATTTCTTGTCAGAAAATTCTCATGTTTACTCTCTTAGTTGCGTGTTTTGTTAATTATTCTTCTAACGTTTGCTCACAACATACCAAAAGAATGATTGCATACATTTGCGTTTACTCTTCTTTTCGCTTTTTATTTTATTCACATGACACGCGTGCATACCTACGTATATGTTATATGTAAACGTATAAGTCAATGTATGTCCACGCGAGCGGGCGCGCATGCATTTGCGTGTGTGTGTGAGTGTGCATGTTTGCATTCATTGTATAATCATTACGAAGAACCAGAACATTTTAAATTAGCAGTTATTATATTTTTAATTAAAATTTGCCCTTACTATACTTTCATACTGTAATGTACTTTAAAAAATAATTTTAAATCATTAAGATTGACATACATTTAGTAAATTAAAAGTTTTCATTTTCTCGTATCTCTTCTCCTCTCTTCTCTTACTCCATAATTATTCTGCCCCACTTCATAGCTAGTGGGCAATAGTGTATATCTGATATATGCAAGTTTTTACCTTAGGGACGACCTTGCTTTCCACTTAATAACCCTCATTTTTCAGTCGCGCCCTTGCTTTGGACAGATTTGCATATCGAAGATATTCATTATTATTATTATTATTATTATTATTGTTTATCTTTTATGATAGAAAAAGTTGCATCTAAAAAGTCTTATTGCAAGGCAACTTCCGCTGAAATGCATTCGGAATAAATTTACTCTTTCGCCGGATGTGTGACCGAAATCGTCAAACCATGTACATGTTGAGCACATTCCAGATTTCGTTTTTCTTATCGGTATTATAATGCATTCTGACTGAAAGAAGGGCATTGCTATTGTCATTAAAAGCTGAACTTATTTTTTTTTTATAAATAAATCGACCGCTCTGCCGACTAATATGGTTCGTTACGCAAGCCATACATTTTGAAAACCACGAATAAATGTTTACGAAGCAGGGCACAAAGCGTATAGTGGACGTAACTACTATTAGGTTTAGTAATAACAAATTTTTTGTTGTAGGTAATGAGTAGGCCTTGAATTTTTGTTGCATTAAATTTAATTTTACTGAAACTTTAAGAGAAACTTTTCCGATTTGTCCACGCTATAGCACAAGAGGTATGCATTATCTCTTTCTTAAAATGTTTTCCAATAAATTAATATTGTTTATGAAAATTATGTTTGACTATATCGGAAAGGTTTCACATATATGGTTGACATATTGCAGTTTTCTTTGACAAGTCTGCCTTCACCAGCAGTTCTTATTACAAATCCTTATTGCAAAAAAAATTGTTTCCAGAAACTTTTAATTTCCTATGGAAAATTTGCTTTTACCAATTATTTTAGACCCTCATTGGCAAAGATATATAATTTTTTCATATGATTCTATCAGTGCATATACGTTTGATTAAACTCCAACTTTCGCTAGTAGCTTTAGCTGGTATGTATATTATAGTGGACTAGGGCCCGCCATTACATGCCCTACTTCACTCGCTTAAGCCAGCTAGAAACGCAAGAAACGAGTGATTCATGGAAGCCGTGGAGACAATTGTCTCTCTTTCCAAATACTCTTTTTCCTTTGGTACGATTCATTTCTATACCCTATCACCGAAGGATGAATGGATATATTCATTTTGTAGAAATTTTTGCCACAACAGAAGCAGGCTCCGGACCACAATTTACGTACATTCTTAACCAGCATCATATTCCCGTGTGTTTGTCCGTGTGATTGTCCATCTGTCCGTTGTCCGCCTGTATTCGTCCTGGCCGCAAAAATGAAACTATCAACTTCAAATTTGGCAGAAACATTCCAAGTTCTTGCGTGAAGATTGATGTTGAAGATTAGCTCAATCGGTGGCACAATACGCCCACCGAATCACGTAAACCTTTGGTTATTACGCATAAACTATGGCAGATTAATGTGCAAAGATTTCAATGTATGTTCTATAAGTGATGCTGTACTAACTGTACAAATATGAAAAAAACCGACCACGCCTACCCAACTAAAAAAAAATTTTTTTTTTTCAAAATCTTTATAATGCGCAGCAACAAGTTCCGAAAAGCCATTATGTACACAAACTCTTGGCCAGTTCCAAATTTCGAATGCACCTAAATATGTCTATCTGTCCGTCTGCTCATCTCCCCAACTGTGTAGTATCTGTAGTAATCATTCTCCCGCTAGCGGAAATGAAGGCATCGCCTACAAATTTGCAGAAGAATTTTCAGACGACAAGCCTGCAACGCCCACGCGCCTATGCGACAAAGACATTTATTTGAAAAACAAAAAAAAAACAGCTTCGCTCACTTCGTATTATAGAGCATGAAAATTTCAGATCTTTTACTTTTTTTTCCCCATTTTTTAGGATAACGAACCGAATATAATATTCTTGTTTATTAAAAAATATTCATAAGGATTTAATAAATGAAACAACTGAAAATACTGCACAGTACAGTACCTAAAGTTATTCATATAAGTACTTTTCGAAATAAAGCGTTATATCGGAAGTGATCCAAAAAGTGAAAGGTTCCGAACCATTTTCAATACCATTCCGTTCTTCGATGAAATTTCATCGAAATATCTCAACAATTGTGACCTTTAGATTGAACCGAAGATTGCAAGACGGACAGAGGGACAGGTGAGGGTATTACAATAAAATGAGAACTTCGCCAAGGAGCAGAATTTGTCATAAATTAGTGATCGATAATAAATAAAACAGAAAAATTAAAATTCATTTGCCTGAGACATGAAATACACATCACCCCAGTGGTATTGCATGGGTAGGCACGGGTGGATAAGTCGCTCATTCTTTGTTGTTAATGTTAAATTTTTTCCCCTTTTTTTTCTATTCACTAAAAGCGAGCAAAAGTCATATCTGTTCACAGGTTGAAACTTAATTCAATGCGATGCGATTAAATGGTTTGACGAAATCAATAAAATCACTTTTAATGCAAACACAATACTATAAGAGATTTCCCCAAACTGTGCCTGCTTGTTACCGTTCAATTCGTCATACTACGGAACTTTTTAATTCGTGTATCGTTTGCTTCATTCAAAACTATGCTATGATATTTGCAGTTCTAGTCACTTTCGAGGTTTTTCTCGTTTATTAAATTTTATTATTTATTAATGAAACGGTGCACACTTCAATAATGATTGCAAATTATTCATATTTTTTCATGAGAAATGACAACCACTCACGGCAACTTTGTGTGTGTGTGTGTGTGTGTGTGTGTGGGTGTTTGAACGACAATTTCTTATTTTTTTATTATTGTCGCAATCGTTGTACAATTAAACATCTTGTGAAGAGAACAAAATCAAATCAATGTAAATACTTCGTTAAGCTTTCGTGTCAATAAGATAAAGAAATGAAAGGATACAATGAAAACATAGTTGCGGATAGTCAAGATTGCAAGATTGTTGATGACCTGAATTTATACTAATTAAACGCTCTTCTACGGGGAATTGAGCTTTTTCACAATTTTCTTTCGATTTACCATAAGCAAGCATTTCAATTTGTTTGCCTCTTGGCTTTTTTTTTACAACTTTTTTTATTAACCCTAACGGATCTTTTAAATATTCAAGTGGTGTTACCGAAGATCAAGTACTTTCTATGGCTCTATAGCCGAGTCGATTTTTTCAAATTAAAAGATTGGCCTAAGGGCGGACGGCCACTTTCCTTATAAAGCCTTATTTTGAAAAGTGTTCATGTGAATAACAGCATTATAAGAGGTGTTGTAGGGCATTTTAGGGTGTTAGCTAACTATATTGTTTCAAGTTGTGTTTACTTTACCTTAAATAAACGACACTACAAACCTTTTTAGAAAAGATGACTCACAAGACCGCGATTTGCCTCACAGTCAGAAAGTCTTATCGTGCCTTGGACAGGAATGGCACAACACAGCACAAAATTTGAGGTAAATTTGCATTTAGAAACTGCGTATATCTCTTCAGAACAGTAGCCGCACTATTACATTTTCGGTTAAGAGATAAGAGTCGAGCCATAGGCTATAAAGCACTTGCAGCATCAACGGATTCATATTTTCTTATGATTCGAAGGCTTTCTTTTTCTATATAAATCTTTTAAGATTAAGTGGGCAATCCGTAAGGCACCACAAAATATCTGGTGTATTCTGGTCGGCTAATATGGCTTTTTTGATACGTATTGTGCTTAGCTGTCTCCTTCTATGCTTGAAGGTACCCCAAGACCAAGACCCTAGATGTGATCGTTTGCCTTGCCCTGGTGTGTATACGGTTTTATGTTTGTATCTTGCTTGCTTGGATAAAAAAATGAACTTTAAACTCGACTTATTCTCCAGATACCCATATGCGACTAAAAGTCACATCCAAGCATGGTTAGCGGTAAGTTTGCGGTTACAACGTTTCAATCAATTGTTTCTCGGGTCTGTGTCTCTCGACCTGGCCGTATACCTACTGGCCTCAATAATTTCCAGCAGCAAATTACGTCACAGTGTAGTATTTTTCGTCTTTCGCTTAACTTTGGGCGAATGAATGAGGATCGATTTTTTGGAAAAGCAAAAAATTTTTACATCCATTTTTCTTTTCAATCAATATTTTGGAAAGGCATTAAGCGCTTAATTGAATTTTTTTTTTTTTTTTTTTTTTAGATGGAGTATTTTAAGAGCTGTAGGAATACAGCTAAAAAGGTCTTTCTTTTTGCGAAAGCCGTTATGCAAAAAGTTATGCAAAAAATTTCCCTTAAGCAACCTGCGAATATTTGCATAAATTGATTTTTCGTAAATAAATTTTGTGAAATTACCCTTAATTTTGTGGTCAAATGGTAGCGTGATACATAAGTGAGTTATATATGAGTATTTTTAATTAAAAAAATTTCATAATTATTTTTGATGAAAAATCAATTCATAAAATATTCCCATTTCGGTTGATTAAAATTTTCTTTAATGAATTTTTCACGTCAATGCTTACGGCATTCAAATTAAAGTCTGTTAAAATGGCGGCTAAAAAGTTAGTCCATTCTCTAGATTGCTAGTAAGCTAATTGCTTTACATCAAGGCATATGAAAGTGTGAAAACTTTGCTTATTATAAACTACCGGAAAGATCAGAACGTAAACCATAAGAGCAGAGGTTCATCTTTTCGTGGAGCGGTATATTCGTTTTGTCAAAACGCTTGCAACAACCGAAGAAGGAACCTTCGGTGATTCTATAAAGTATACGTTTTCTTTTAAATCAATCTAGCTATGTTCGTTTATTTGTGTGTGCAATATTTTCTCGCGCGCAACGATCAACACATTAGCTATATGTGTAGCTAAAAAGGTTGCGCAAGTGCTTAGACGCGGACAAAATCGATTGAAGGACACGCCTACAAATATGTATAAGGTGTCTTTAACAGAGAAACAAGTTAAGCTGCTTTCTCATTGCTCATAAATCGTAGCCTACGCTGTCCTGCCCATCCAAACTTCATTTCCATTTTGTTGCGATATAAAAAGTTCGACCATAGCCGGTTATATAATCTTCTTTATTGTGTATTCTTTATAAGTTTGCTTTTCAAAATAAAAAAGCTTTTGCTCTTTGTTCGAGACAAAGTTTTGAAAATGAAATCATAACAAAGGAAAACCAGGTTAACAGACGTTTTATACCTTAACGATATTTGCGTTTCAGTGTCTGAATTAAACTCTTTGAAGTTTTTATATACCCGATTGAACTGCAGTTAAACGTAAGCTATTTTAACGTCGACATAAATGTTTAAAATAATTATCGGATTTTTCTTTGCTTCGAGTTACAATTAAGTCTTATGCTCTCCGCACCTTGTGTAACAAAAAGAATAATTTAAATATTTATTATAGGGAGGAAAACGACATGAATTTTAAATAAATCGTATCAATTTCAGATCCATTTTATATGCTCTCTGACATAACAGCGCATATTTACTTAAGTCACACTACACCCTACATCAGTTGCAGTGCAAGGGTATATTAAGTTTTGTGCGTATGTTTTCAATATCTAGAAGAAGTTGAGATCGACTCGCCTTTTATTATGCTGATCGATTCAAAAAGACGCTAAGCTTGTCTGTCCGTCTTTCCCTGTTGTATTATTATTGCGACAAGTCGGAAATTTTTAAGATATTTTGATGAAATTTGATACAACGACAGGCTTTGGCTTAAGAACGAACTCAATTGAAAATGGTTTGGATCGAACTCATCACTTCACATATAAGGCCATAGTCGTATTAAGCAAAATGCTATAAGATATTCAATGATAAGTTGTGGTCGACTATATTCATTTTATTTGTTTACTGGAATAAAACCTTTTATTATACCGATCGAGTCGGAAAATGATTCTGAATGATTGCTCTACGCTTGTCTGTCTCTATGTCTTACTTTATCGTCTTCGACTTTTCGGCAGCAATTTTTAAGATATTTTGAAAGCTATACTGCAAATGGTTTGGATTGGATTACTTTTTCGTTCACCTTTCATATAAAACGTTATTTTAACAAGTCTTTAATATTAATAGGTATAAAGGTTTATAGTGCATTTAGTGGTAAATTTTTGGCTCACTGTGGTGTTCTTATCTATTTTTAATTAATTAATATTTATATCCTGACGATCTTACATGGAGGAGGTAGTAACCAAGTCGATGTAGTTTGACTTTAATTTAATCGTATAATTATATATATATATATATATATATATATATCTGCGGAGTGTGAGTGCGTGTAAACAATTTTTAAAATTCAACTTTTGTATGCACCCATGAAAATTCATTAGGACGGCTCTAATGATAGCATTACAAAAATTATGCAAATTTTCCAAAGAATTAAGGCGAACTTAAAGCGGCCCCTCTATCAACTGCAATGGATATATATATATATATATATATATAGTTGCCATTAATTTGTGAAAATATG
The DNA here is from genome assembly GCF_014805625.2 of Glossina fuscipes. NCBI lineage: Eukaryota > Metazoa > Arthropoda > Insecta > Diptera > Glossinidae > Glossina > Glossina fuscipes. Next base: position 14,021,670 of record NW_023998423.1, on the reverse strand, counting down.
AAAGCTTTATTAATATGCAAAAAAGTCAAAATAAAAAGAAAAAAATAGTAATAATAATAAAGAAAAGATTGTGTTATAAAATTTTTATTCAACATCACATCGCCTCTGCGTGATACACCTTTAGTCGCCTTTTTAGTGCAAGCTCACTTTGAGATTTTATGGCGGAGAGAAGAAGAAAAAAAAAAAAAGAAGAGCATTCACACCACCAATAATCGATTTTAATGCTACTTGATGGCTTCAAAGAAAATGTGTGTAAAGGCTTTCGAGTTTGTGCTAGAAGTAGCACTAGGTAGAGAAATATAAAATGGAAAAATTAAAAGGAAAAAAAAAAAAAACTTTATAAGCATGCATTTCAGGATAAACTCATATAAGCACAAAGATTTCATACAAACACACAAACACACACACACACACATACGTATATAAAAATGTGCATAGAAACATCTTTATACACTTTTTACTGGCGTTAAGCTTTTGGCTTCATTGCACAAGTCTATCAAAAAGTTTTAATATTCTTACAACCGTTACAAGCGAATATATTGAATATGTTATAAGGTTTGCAAAGGCTAAAGCGAACCATGTTAACACAGTGTAATGTTAAAGAGTGTACTTTCTCACTTCAAAGGCAATAGATTTCAAACAAAATTTTATGGGAAAAAATGGAAATAATTTTTGGGAACATTCCGAGGGAAGCAAAGTTTTTCGGACCTTCGTTTTTTTTGGGGCCAAACTCCTCTATTGCTCCTAGGGCAGGTGAGTTAAGAGTTCGTCTCGAACCGTGTGTGTAACTCGTTCCTTTTCCTTTCCTTTCTTCTTCGTGCTTCTATTAATGTTAGTAAAGGTTTTCTACTCGCAAGATGTTATTCCCCTATCACAAGGATATTGAGATGATGTTAATACGGCAAAATGATTTGCGATAATATAAAAATTCTAGCACTTTTTTTTTTTTCTTGTTAAATATAAATGACTTGGCTATGGTGGGGAGGATGGCTTAAAACGGAGAACGATACGTATATACACTACGGCATATACGGATAATAATATTAAATATCATTTATTATTAGACATTTGTTTACGTAATTATTCAATTAATTATTCAACAATTTCGCTCGCACAGATGAAGGGTTGGAATATGAACATGATATTAGAGAAAAAAAAATGAAATTAACTGACATTACTGTAGAAAGAAGTAGAAGGAAACTAGAAAAACATGTTTTTTTTTTTTGTTTTTTTTTCTTTTTTTAGTAAGCAGGTTTAGCAGGTATATCTCTATATTTTTGTACGCAACCTATATGCCATTAACTTTAATCGTGTGTGTCTCTCTAACAAGTAAAGCTTATCCCAAGTCCTTTTTTTTATTTTCCTTCCTTTGTGCAGTTATTTAGAGATTTTTGTGCTTTTGACAAGCAAGACAGAAATTACGACTCGATTTTCTCTTTAAAATTTATTTTGAAGTTTTGCTAGCTGCCAAATACCAAGTAATAAGTAAGTAGGAAACCAAAATTTGCCTAAAGATGGCCTCTAACTTTCTTCAATGCACAATAGTTACTGTGAAACGGAGCATAGTTTTCTTCTTCATATCAGCCGAACACGCTAACGCAAGCTTCATTCAATTGCATAGTTTGTAGTAGTGTTGAACATACCAAATTTTGCGATCTCTGGACAGCAATTATTTTCTGTTCGCGTTTGAAAAAAAACTTCTGCAGAATCGCATAGAATGCTTGTCGAAACGTGCGGGGTGAGTATGCTCTGCCTAATTTAAAGTGGATCGACTGATTCGGAAAATCCGAAAGGGCGGATTTGGACGCAAGAGGCGAAGAACGTGAAGAACACGAAAAAACTTTGAAGATAAAAGATTGCAACGGTTGTTGGGTGAAGATGTCGCCTCAAACGCAACAACAACTCACGGATCAATAAAATATGATACAAAGAGATGTCTTCATGCAGTCCTGGTCAAAATCATTTGATTTCAAATCAACTGAAAGAGACTGACTGAACAATATAAAAACCGTAATGCTGTTCGCCATGCATTGTGAATCGAATTGTGTTTGGCCATGAAAAATGAATATATTTTGAGTATTCTCTGCATAAAAAATCATGGGTTACCCCAGTCGAAGCATGCTTGGTTTGGAGATCGGAAGGGTGTAACTTTGAGTTGATGCAACTTTTGCGAGTAAAAAGACTAAAATATCAAAAAAGTTAGTATAAAGTGATTATGGAAAAATGTATAGCTAGCGATGGGTTACATATCGTATGAACTGTTTGTTAATTTTCCCACACAACAGACGTACACTTACGTACCTAATTAAAGTAACAACTCGCCATGATTTTTCTCAGGAAGAAGAGTACAAAACGTTTTCTACCTTTGCACGGCTTGTAGAAAGTCACAGATTGTTATCCAGAAAATCAAGAAAAAAAAAAAAGCACATGTTAATCTTTACATCAGAATAATTACACTCGGTCCTTAATCAGCGAATAGAACCAAAGCCCCATTTCATCTTCTTCTTTAGATTCTCCCTTCTTTTGCTCGCTCTGGTTACACTTGCCTAGGGCAAACCAGTCTTAGTTTATAATCCAAGATTTTCGGACAAAATATTAGAACCGAATAACCACACGGAATGAAAAGACTGGAATTTTTGACATGTTATACCAGGTGCCACAGATTTTCGGAGAAAATATTGCAACCGAATAAGGGGCTAATCTAATAACCACACTGACGGGAATTTTTGACATGTTATACCAAGTGACATAGCAAGACCCCACACTTACGCACCGCACTTTAAAATATGTACGTCATTAGTACACTTGAAGATTCCATTAGACATTTCCTTGGGTATAGGCAAAGCTTAGACGAAAGATCGATTCTTTGGGCTTAAACCGGTTTTTTGGGCAGGAGTTGCTATTGATAGAAGAACGAATTGCAGCACGCACCGTAGATTCCTTGGGATGGATTTGCAGGTAAACTTTGTTCGGTAAAAACAACGCTTATATATTACGTTTAATATGAGCTACAAATTTTTCTAGTAGTAGATTACTTTTTAGACGACCATGAACAAATTTATACGTCAGCGTATTCAACGAAGTCAGCACATTAAAGCTGAAAACTTGAATCACTTTAAGGAAATTTTGGCCTCGTACTCTCTAACTATCTTAATAAAAGACTGTCGTACTCATAGTTATAAATATTTTATTTAATTGACGTTTCCAACGTCTTTTCACTTATATCAGTTAGGGTTGAAAAACCAGATAATCGGTATATATTTTTCTTAAAAGCTATTCTTGCTATAATTTTTCCGATAAATGTTGAGCTTAAAGTAAAGGGAACACTGAGCTCAACTTTTCACGAATATATATTAGAGTAAAAGTTCGATGCATTCAGTCGACCTATTGAAATTTAAATAATATGTATGTCACATTTTGTTTGTACTAAATACACAGATCAAATTAAAATTTTTTTTTCCAATTTTTGTTTTACATAAAAGTATTGCAATATTTCAAAAATCTCGAAAATTCGTTCATTATAAGACGTTCTTTGATGGGATTTTTTTAGGTCGGGTTAACTATTTCTGTAACTTGAATTGTTGGCAGGATTATGTGCAGAATTTTCGATCAAATCTACAGCGTCTGTTGATCGGTTCTGACGAAAGAAGAGAAACTACTCCCATTGTTCAAGGACTAATCAATCCTATCTTGAATAAGTTTGCAAAATTTCAACAAGCAACAACAACGACAAAAGTAAAGGCAACAAATCTGTTTAACGCCCGAATGAAAGGTGCCTGAAAATGCCCTCCCATCGATTGAACTTTCGAAATATTTTAATAAAAATTTTTGAAAACCTTACTTAGATTTTGGTGTTTTGCAAAGCTTATCGTAGAAGTTTTGAATAGAAACACAATGAAAATAAAAAAAATTTGCTTACTGTCTTATGGCCTGTATATGACATTCTAGACTATAAAAGTAATTGTGATAACATTTTGTTCTCGGATTATTAATACTACTCCGGACATTCTTCAAATTCCCACAAAAATTTAACATTGATCAAGACTAACCCTTTAACTTTATCTATCTACCTTCATGTCTTTCCTTTCTTTTTCCTTAAATACCTTTCATTAGGGCATTTAAGGTAATTTTTCTGCAATTTTCGATTTGTCGTAATTTTAGAGAAGAATGCATTGTTGTTATTAAGCAGTTGTGCTAATTTCATTCATTATTTATAGTTTGTGCATGTATTTGAAGGTAAAATTGTAAACCAAAAACAAAATGTATGCACAAAGAAAGACAAAGCGAAGAAGAAATGGAAATAAATTAAGCATGAAAATTATATTCGCTTTAAAGTTCGTATCTTAAATATCGACCATCCCCGGGGTTGACTAAAAAATACTGAGACTAATAATAAAAATGTTATCAGTTACATTCAAATTCCATTGTAAATGGCTAATGTGTTCAATATAAGTAAGAAATAACAGCATTTCAGATAAACTCTTACCCTACAAAGGAAAATTGGACTTTGCTTTGCAATTTTGTATGTGTTCTCATATAACTATAAAACCGTAGGTCTCCCACATAGTTACATAGATACATTTCGTGTGCAAAAATAAAGTATAACATAAGCGATTTTATAAGTCAGGTGGTTGCTACTCTTCGAATCGCTTGCATTAGTCCTTTCTGAAATTGCTGGGGGTTCTTAACCTGTTCGCATTGGGGATCCATTTACTTGCAGGAATGGATGGAAAAGTTGAGATAGATTAAATTATGGTTGGAGTGGCAGATCTCGAGCAAGGCTCAGATATGTTTTCAAACTTCTTCATCTTCCTAACTACATAAAAACGTGCTCTAAAATGCCGAGACAGAGAATAATTAGCAGAAATCGCATAGCCTGTCCGAGTTTCTTAATGAAGAGTATCTTGATATTTGCCACGGCCAAGTATGAGAAGCAGCCGCGCAGCCCGGTGGCATCTAATTTTTAAAAGTTCTCTGAAAGTGGCGTAATTTGGCGGGGTTGGTCATATTACTTGCTTAATAAAAGCGTAGATTCCCGTTGTAAGGTCTATATGTACGTTGCTCAAATTTCACGAGAATTCCGAATCACTGTTGGCATCATGGTAAGAAGTCCTTTCATGAAATTTAGTTTAATCAATTTGTTTTCTTTTTATATGTTTGGTGGGACCACGTATTACGGATCCTTTGGGCATTCGCTTGTATAAGAAAAACGTATGATAACGATAATGTAAAGCGATCTTTAACATTAGGTAGAGGAGCGATCGCTAAAATCCGGCTGCTTTCTCTATTTCTATCGACTTGTAATATTAAATTGACCAGGAATACTTATGCATATGTATACATACATAGACAGTCTCCAAGGCGCATTTTTTGATTGTAACAAACTTTTTGGAACGTTATAATTGTAATGTAAATTTAGTTTATTCTCCTTTGGCGGCTATTAAATTGCGTAAAAATGCAATGTTGTTAGCTAATGTAACACGTGTATAGTAAGCATAAATTTGTTCATGTATGTGTACGATATATATATATATATATTTATCATGCAAAATTAAATGGAAAATTGTTGGAGAAATTATTCTAAAACCTTCATACACGAAATATGCAGGCACACATCCATGGAGATGTGCGTGTGTGTGTGTGTGTGTGTGTGTGTGTGTATGCGATCTACAATGATATGCTTGGCAATGTATTTGTGTAAAAATTTCCCTAAGCTTGTCTGCTGGTGCAACGATATGCGTATATGTGCTTTACAAATAATTCTCTGTCTCCTCTGTGCTATAGTTTGAATTTGTCTTATATGTTTTTTCTCAATTCTTTTTTTTTTTTCGTTTTTTTTTTTTGCAGATATTTTAATTCAAAAACTAAACAAAACTTTTTTTTTTGTTAAACTATCTTACACTGTAGATATGTTCACACATACTGATGCATGCATGCATTTTTTTTGTTTTTTTTTTTTTTTTTAATGAAAAACTCTATAAATACATATGTATGTAAATGTAAATGAATTAAAATTGGAGTAAAAGTTTTTTCCTCTTTAGGTTTATGGGCTTTATGCTCAGCAAAAAAAAAAAAAAAAAAAAAAAAATTGTCTTTGGCGCCAGGTTTTGTCAATGGTTTTTGCTTGAAAAAGTTCAGAGAAACACAAATGCCTGCAACGACATTCTATATGTTTTATAAATACTTTCGCACAGAGTCGCACATATTCGTAGTTTAAATGCTTTACATACATTTGGCACGCGACATGACCATAAAAAATTTTGTTGTATTTACAATAATTTTTAAGTCATAGTCGATACCCTGTGAGGGGGTATATTTTTTATATATATTTCCAACTTTGTATCTCTATTTTGCTATCATCGTATATTTGCTATTATAGTTTCATAGAGAGAAAGAGAGAGAGAGAAAGAGAGAGAGAGAGAGTGAATACACTAGGGAGGTCACAATATATGTTAAAATGCAAAATTCATAGGAAAACCTTATATTCGTTTTAAAGTGTTCCCCGAAACTTAGATGCCAACAATCCTGAGTCCTGAAATATATGTCAATTAAATTTTATTGCGTGTTTCTTTAATAAATAATGCGTGTAAATTAGTTGTTTACACGATGTAGGGCAGATAATACTCATGCGACTTAAATGGGCGTGAATTGTAAACAATTCCTTTGCGTATATTTCATGCGTAATAAAAACTAAACTACTTGCTTCAATCAAAGCTTTGATGTGTCAAGAGAGGGAGCGAATAGTGCACAAACTTTAAAAGCTAAATTCATTTCCATGAAACAGCCTAGAATCCATCTACCTCAGCATGTGAAATAATGTGTGAATAATAACAACTAAGGCAACTAAGCACCTGACTATCATAATTAAGCCAAGTGGAGTGCGTTGCAGATGCGTTAATTAAACCGAAGCTTTATAATGAAATAGTATTCCAAATAGTCTACCTGAAGACTTCTTTATTATTCCGTTAGCTATTATGACTCATAGTAGCTGCCGTGTGGTGTATTGACTGCGGAGCCAGAGGGCCTGTCTTGCTGCTTTGCATTGGGTCGATACTTCTCTTTCTATATATTGAAATTCTATGGATGAGCATTAAATGATAATCTAGGATTATCAGTTTCAAGAAAAGAGCACTACGGGTGTGACCGTCTAAAGTCACCTCACAAAAAATATTCGTACACAGATTTCACTGTTTGTGAGTGTGTGACAGCTGAAGAAGCGAGTTTTGTGGAAAATGTTGTCACACGGTAGGCATTACCTTATTCATAGAAGACAACTTGAACCATTCTCAATCTGTCATAGTTCGTGCTTCCAATCACTCTAAGACTATTTTGTCTCATACATTGAGGACCGTAAAGTGTCGCCTGCACATAGCGTCTAATGAAGTTTTAATTACAGATCCGAACGTTAAGACATAGAGACAGTTTTCTATCAATTGCAACGGCCGGCAACGGGAAACTCTCTAAAGGAAAGACACCGAAAAAACGTCGATTCTTCGCGTCGGTTCCAATAAAATGTCTACGCGTACAGTCCTTACGAGGACTTTCTCGGCGGCTAGGATTCCTCCGAAATTGCAGGACATTAAATAATGAGGTTTTAAATTGGTTTCGCTTTGCCATTCTGGTACTCCAAAAGGACTAGGGCCCGTTAATTGATGAGAGTTGTTACTGGCAGAGCTAATTCTCGATTGGTATTGAACGCCTGCCTGCGTTAGGCCGTAGAGGCAGCTATGTGTAGAGCAAAAGCCTAATTCCGACTTTGTCGCTCACGGTCCCGTGCTTCAATATCTGTTCTAAGGTCAAGTAGTAGTTGGTAGTAAGTGAAACTGAACCAGTTTTAGCATAATTTAAGCCTTAATTCCTTGCTGGGTCAATAGCTACGACTGTGCTATGCAATCACACGGATTTGTCGGCTAAGTTCTTCCAGTTCATCGGTGGCGAGAGTGATTGACGAAAAAAAAACTGTATAAGTATAAGAACGGACTAAAGGAACGTGAAGGAACATTGACGAGAAATCCCAAGTAAAATGGTTCTACAACCATAAGTAATATTTGACAGGTGAGCCCAACAGTCAAGTACAACATTTGTAGTCATAAAATGCTACTGTAATGTAGGACAACATATAGCATAAAATGTAAATTTCAATTTCATATCTTGCGTAGAAAGGAAAAGCGCGAGTGGAAATTAACATCCACCCCTTACATTCAATACAAGATACTCAACAGCATATTAACCAACACCAGGGCAGAATGATCTCATTAAACAACATATTTTCGGGTGTTGCAAATTGTTCTAACGAATTTAATATACCATCATTTACCACCTTATAGGAGATAAGTATAAAAATGTTTCTGTTTATATTTGTTTTCCATATTATTTTTATATTTTATGTTTTCTTTTTTCTTTTTTTTTTTTTTAATATTGTCTTACTTATCATATCTCTTGTGCAATAGAGTTGTTATAGCTGCTGTTGTTTGTTAACTTAACCACTTAATTTTAGCTTTGAATTGGTTTAGTTTAGTAGAACATTTTTTGCAATTTTCTCTAGAATTTGCCTTTAGTTTGCCTTTTTGTTGCCAGATGAGCTTAGTTCCGTTCCGTCTGTTGAATGCGTGTATATATCACATTTTTATGCATTCAATTGCAAAAGAAATTGAATAAAATTTTGTGTTGTGCAGCAAAACAAATTACTTTCGTAGACCTTTTAGTAAAAATGTTTTAATAGCAAACATACTTTTTCTTCCTTTTTATGAGTTTCTCATTCCAGTCAAGTAGTTTAGTTGCATAGGTCTCGATGTTTGTTTGTTTTTTTTTTTTTTTTTTTGTTTTTCAGCTTGAGCAAAATTATTTGACACAGTTTTTACTTTTTTTTTATATCATTGAAGAGCTTATTATTATTAAATGATATTATTAAATGAAAATAATGCTACTCAGGATTTTTTCCCAAGGATATTTTCAATGACATTTTTGTAGCTACTAATATTACTTAGATAAAGGAAAGCTTAGCTTAACTGAAACTTTAAACGGCAACCGATGCTATCATATGCAACAAAGATGGAATAATATGCATGCATTTAGGCTATTATCCGAGCAGCGCCAAAAAATATTTTCAAAATAACAGTCAGCACAAGGCCAAAACTAAATACTAAGAGATCGCAATATAAGTTTTAAAATTGAAGGCAATGTGTATCTCACGGGCTTTTGCAGGCTGCGTGAACGTAACACTAGCAGCGGTGTGACATCAGCACTCATTTAACTGCCATTATTTGTGCGAGCAAATTTCTTGACGTTAAATGACGTTCTTCTTGTATGACGTCACAATTTTATTAAATTTTTGCAACGTTTTCAAGTTCATATGCGCTATGATAAACATATTATGTAGTATACATATACACGTTGTAAAGCCAAAAGCCAAAGATGACGTAGCAAATATAAATTGTTTTCTGTTCATTTCGTATACCGTGTATCGATTCACGGTAAAAATTCCTATATTTTATGCTCGCCAAACTTCAGTGAAAACTTTCTATAAGTTTTCGACTAAAATAATTCCCCTAATTAAAAATATTTTTGTAGAAATAATTTACCTTCATAATATGAAACGTAGTACAGATTTTCACATCACTGATAGTCAATAAATTTTATTCAATTTGCTTCAAATAAGTACTTTTTGTTTTTTCATTTAATTAATTGACCGGAAAAGCACTCAAATTGTTGATAACGAGATATTTTGATATAAGGGGTTGCGGCGAGTAGTAGGGAAGATGTTGCAAATTAAAGCAATTGATATTTAATCAGTATGGAGACATTCGCCAGAATGGAATAATTCCAGCAGGATTCTATAAATGTATGAATTTTTGACGATTTGAGAGACAGTGTAGCTCCGTGCACGTGCGCAAACATATTCTTGTAAGAAAATTGATCGAAATGTATAGCATATTTTCGGATGAGCGTTTTTACATCAACCTGGTGTTGTGCTTGCTAATCAAGTGCAATATCTGGTGCTGGTTTCTGTAGGCTTTAATAAGAATTCTTATGTTAGTTTACAAGAAAAAGGCTTAATCGACCTGGTTGCTCAAATTGCTTGCAGCTTGAATCTTAACTGACGTTAGGCAACAGCACTGATATGTTATTATTGCTAGCCTACCTATTTCGTGTGAATCTATCATTCATTCTAAGCCAATATGTCAAGGAATTACCTTCAAAATATGATCATCCGCAAGCTATCTGAATATTTTTACTTTTTCTTCGATACTACAGATATTTAAGTGCTTTCTCAACTACGTTTATCAGTTCTGAAATTGATTAGTATAAATCAATTTAAAATGTATACATTTTAACGGACAGGATATGGCCTCGTTTTTCTTTCTCTTCTCTTTTCGTGTTCATTTACTATATAAATAAAAAAAATTAAATGTTTTCAATATATTTTTAGTTTCTGTCCCGCCACTTCAAGGCTTTTAACACCATCGACTTTAGTCTACTGTAATATCGGGATTGTATGAAAGTCAGATTTATGTAAACAATCGAATTTTTCAATACAGCCGGTAGTGTCAATAAAGAATTTTCTACGTCCTTCTGCCTATATTTCAAAATAGTTCACAAACGAACTGCGAAGACTTCGGTTATGTCAAAACATACTGACAAGAGCGATTCCCTTTCCTTTTTCTGTTTGTTAATGCCAGGCACTTCTAAAAAGCGTTCAAAGCCTTCATTGTTCTTTTAGAAAAAGAAGAACCTTTTTGAAAAAGATTTACTTATGAACAATAGTTGCACTAATGCTGTGGAAGCTTTCCCCTCACCTAAACTGGTATTGTCGCCATCAAAAATTTGGACATTGCATCCAAAGCATCTTGTAAAGTGTAGATTACAAACTCTACTTCCGATAGGTGTAACGGTTAAGTGTCTCCATCCACCTACCTTTTGAACTCTTACATATATTATTAATGTATACTTGCGGATATGGAATGAACATATACATCGGCCTTCTCTTTCCACCTCTTGAAAAGCTAGATGAGCTACAAGAAAATGATTTCTATCAATATGTGCATAATTTCCCGCGAAACTTTAGATCTCCAAGGCATAGTTAAGAACGAAACTTACTCTCACTAATATTCATATAAGCAAAGCCTTCCATATTTAATTTGTTTAAATAAATAGGAGAAAGATCCTTTAATGCCGATCGACATTCGTTTCGTTTTGTTCTTTAACTGCACTTTCTTAAAAAACTTATTTAGATTTGGTGATGAGTAATGGCGCTTTTTTCTTTTTACTATAAACAATTTTTTTTTTGAAGCAACATTTCGCCATGATATGAAACGTGAATAAGTTTTCAATTACAGTTTCATTTCAAACACTTATCTTTTATTTAAAAAGGAATTTGAATATATTTTCCTTCGTATATATTAAAATTTTCCGCTTTCCACATTCCTGTCTCAAGAGTACTACAAAAATATATTTATATTTTGTTGTTTTTGTCCTTTCAGAAGCAAAGTTATGGCAAGGAACGTGTACATGCCGCCCTGGGTTAATGGTAACCTGTACAAAATATAAATATTTTTCGCTATTTTACATAAAACACAAATTTATGACAGCGTAGCTAGTAGATCAAATACTTCTTCTTTTTTTCTACTCTTTCTCCTCGAAATATATTTAAATAAATAAACAAATACGAAATGGTTACGCAATGAAAGCCATAAATTAAAAACTGTTGCGGTTTATAAAATAATAAAATATTATACAATGTAGAAAAGGATGGCAACGAAGTTGTCAAGTTCCATATATTTTTAGACGTATTTTTCTTTATTTTAATTTTTTTTTTTTTTTTTTTTTTTTTGATGTTTACTTAAACAAGTGAATGTTTACCAAGTAAGTTTTCGCAGATCTGAAGTCTGTCAATTGAAATTTATTTTTCAAAAATGTATTTCTTGCAATAAAAATTTTGAATTACTTTTTGGAGAAAGCAGGTTTATGCTTAAGAGATAGTGGTGAGTTGGCTATTGGGCAAATTAAGTTCCTCTGGATTTCATGGGAATGACTGACTCAAACGATTCATAAGTAGATAGGTAAACACTGGAATGACAAACCTATGTTTATTTTAACCTGAATGGTTGATCGACTATAAACATCTGGTCTGCTCATTGTGCACCCGTCAACGTTCGGGAGCATTTCTAAATTTGCGATTTCTAATCAAAGTACTCTATATACATTTGAATTGCATTTTAGGTCTACATTTATTGCAGATCCGTTCAGCTACTCTTGAAGGGTTTCATTGTCAATTCTCCCTCTGATATTTCTATCATGAAAAATTTTAATATTCTTTAAAAAGCTGAATACAAATAAAACCGAGGCCATCCACTTGGAGCAAAAATGTATTGGGTTTGTGTCAACACTGATACTTAGTTCTGGAAATAATGCGCATAAAAAGTATGTGCCTCTCGACAATCCGCTCGGGCGTAAATTCTCCCTGGCACCGGCTTCGCCTTAAAGTAGGCATGGGCAATCGCCGGGCCCGCCACGTTTAAAATTTCATATAATTCAATTTGCTCGCACATAACAATGGTGCAGTGCAAATGGACTTTACTTGCTTTCACTACCAGCTCAGCTGTGCGGCTATCAATTATGATGTTTGTTTAAGTGTTTGTTTTTTTATTCAACAGGCCATAAAATGAGCGCTTTAAAAAGAAGGCAAATTGATGCGGAATTTCGAATTTTTACTAACAGTTTGACCTTGTCCTGGCCACTCTCCGCGATATGCAAGAGCAAAGTGCTAAAAAACAAACGACGACTACCGATCGTTGGTATGTAAACATCGGCAAAGGAAAACTATTAGTAGACGACTGTTCAGCAACGTCTTAAAAAGCTGAACATGAATAGTTAGAGTATTTATCTATCAAATAATGCGCTCTCTACAATGAATATGAAATTTTGCATTTGCTTTGTCATATAACCTATTTTCTGGTCATCTAACTAAGAGGTATGCTGGCAATGTGATCGGTGGCTAGCCATAGAGGAGAACAATGTATTTTCTTGTTATACTTTCAATGTTTTTGCAAAATTTGAAACCGATATCTTAAATTTTACGATCAGAAGAGTTTAATACGGACAGACATGCCAAAATCAATTCAGAATTTTAGACTGATTAAATATATATAAATTTTATATGACCCTTTAACTTGTCGGTTCATTCAGTTGAGATTGCACTTTTGTCAAAGTGTGCGCCACTGAAGACTAAAAATATTGGAATTTATTACTTTCTCCATTATCTTGCATCTTATCATTTAAATCAAACTCCTATGTATAACGATGAATATTAACCTATAGATCGTCAATTAATTGATTGTTCGTCTGAATATCTGAATGTCACCTTTTGGCATAACGTAAATAATAAAGAAATAAACTGCCCCGGGATTTTAGTGAAAAGGTCGGAGCTCGCAAGGGATAACTCGCACGTGTCAGTACATTTTCCACCCAATAAACCCTCCACAGATAATTACACTAAAGAAACCCTTACGAAGACAGACGAACGGATGAAACTTCTTTAGCATGTGGGCTGATGTTATGTCCCGGGCCCATAATCTTGTTTAGGAGGCCACGAAGGACAGAACGTGGAGTAGCCCTGTTTATCCAACAAACATTCCCCATTTAAAAATAAATGATAAATAATTTTCTTTTGTGTTACATTTTGTGTTGTGTTTGTATATATCACAACTACGAAAAACATATATTTTCACTGATTAAAACAATATATATATGTATATGTATATTTCATATTATTAAATTTATATTTCGTCTACTAGATGCACTGTAATGGCAACTTGGCAGGTAATGTGTTGCAGCAGAATTTAATTGTTGTTTTAATAGACAAAATTCCAAATTCCATTGTGTTCTACTTAAGAATTTATGTTTTATGTTTTATGTTTTTGACTTTATTTTATGCATTATCATATTCAGGATCAATCAGACTCTAAAAGCTGGACGTTATACAAATATAATTGATTACCGAAAATGAAATTTCAAACCACAGAATACAATGGCATTCGTTTCTTTGGAAATCTACATCCCAGCCCTAACAGAGCATATCTTCTTTACATCCTAATGTTAATTTATTTTAAAGATATTTCTTACTTCCTCTGGGCATAAAATGGTTTCTTCTTCTTCTTCTTCTTCTTCGTCTTTTCTATCTCACTCATTAATCAATAATGTTGCAAATAATTTAACTCAAAGCTGAATCTCAATAAGATGTACTTGTAGTTGTAGAGTTGTAAGGACATTTCCCTTTCTACACCTCCGTCGTCTCATATTGTTTATTAGTAATATTCTGTATAATTAACTATATTTATGTCTATGTGAATTTCGAGTTGTAGCGAAAGTATGCCAAAGAGGACTTTGTCTCTTTAAAGGATGGTAGGATCAGTTTGTCTTATTTTTTCTAATTAATATAAAACCCGTTATGCTTATTCCATACGAATAAGAATAGAAACCATTCCGGTACTTCCCTTAGATATATTATCCCAACTTTTATGAGGATTACTGTTTCCACTTACTTTCATTACCACTACTTGTTACTGCTTCTTCGCCTAATTAACTGAGTTGGCCTGGCGGCATGTCTTGTAATGATATTAAATTTCCCGCATAAACTGTGAAAAAGCATTTTTTTTTTTTTTTCAAAAAATAAGTAAGTGAAACGATGTCATAAATAATCGATACATTTGCAAATAAAGCGATGAGCAAAGTAAATGCTTAAAGAGCTGTTTTCATAACAAGTGATAAGTAAATCCATACGTGCGTGATTCCCTCATTTAATTAATGCCCGTAATTGTATTTTAACACACATTTAAAGTCAATCAATTAATAATAAATAAATTTCAGTGCGTAAATATTAATCTCATCAAAATCGTTTATAATCTCAATAAAAGAATTTATAATTATATGATACTCTACTGATGGCGTAAAGAATGTTAAATTTATGCGGTTGCTAATAATCGCGTAAAAGAATGATTGAATATCGATATTTGTATTCGTAATCGATGAAATTATTATAAATAAACACGAAATCAATTCATAATAATATCCAAACGCTAGCGAAATTCATATACCAATGACGCGATAAACGATGATGCGATAGCTAATAACAAGACTTTGCTTTGATAATCGCGAAGACTCCCCCACTTCTTATGATGACTTCTTTTCTTACTTGATGAGATTTCGAAAACCAGTTCTAGTTGCAATCTGATAACTAATACTTTACGAGGTTCGAAAACTAGTTCTGTTCTCTATTTAAAAACTAATAACAACTACTTTGAATGTAAAGTAAGAAAAGTTGCGTAAGCATTTATTAAAAGTCGAACGAGCGGACTTTATCGTTGCTTACATACTCACAAATGACATATCATCCCCTAACAAGTTCTGACTGTATACTCATCACGGTTTTTCGTTTGTAACTTGGAAATATTTTTTTATTGGCTGGGGCAACTTTTTGACTATTTTTCCTGTCCGTTTTTATTTCTTCAACTGTATGTGATTCCATGGTTCAAATTAAATAATTAGTCCTTGCACTACGAAAGGATCGGATCTTTTATCCGAACATGCCCTATCCCGCGTGGAAATTATCTCGATGAGTCCATCGATATATATATATATATAATTTTTCCCTTATCTTTCTGAATAACCTAAAAAATCCATAGCCAATATTATTGTGGTATTTGGGTGGTAACTCAGTCTTGATAGACGACCAATTTCTCTACTCTTGCTTGCATCGAGGTTGGGTATCCGGGATTCGCTTTAAAACAAGTTAATATATATTTTTTCTCATACTTGTTGTTGTGATATCGCTGTAAAAGTTTCTATATGCTTAACTCATATGCGTATATATCCACCCATACAGACACATTGTAAATTAATTGATAATCAAAATAAATCGTAATTATAATAAATTTTTTAAATTGTTTACTTAACAAAGAGTTTTATTGATTAATTGCGGAGAATGTGTAAAAGCAAATAAATTCCAGTTAAAAACAGCATTAATATCATTAACAATCCGTAACAGTAACGACAACAACAACAACATCAACAATGCGAATTAACTCCATAAGTATACGTTATTAACATAACTTTTCAATAAATTGAATTTTCTATAATTTATGCGCAAATATTTTGTCACTATTTCTTTTTTTTTTTTTTTTTTTTCTCTCTCTTTTTTTTTTTTTTTTTTTTTTTTTTTTTTTTTTTGTTTCAATTGTGATGGCTCAGAAAAAGTACAAAAACCAAATAAGATTTATATTAAGTCACAGCTGTAAAATTTTATTTATATAAATTACTGCCATATGAATATATTTGCTTAACTATGCGCACAAATTTTTTGGAGTATATTTACGATGTATGTAATATATTTTAAAATTACTATGGCCGACAAACAACAAATGAAATATAATAAATTTTCCTTTAGAGTACATTTATTTAAATCGCTCACGTCTCTTCTCTGCTATATGGACACAATATTTTTGTTATGATTTTTATAGATTTGTTGTGATTTGTAACACAGGCACATGCACATGCTTAACATAATTTACTTATACCATTTTTGTTTTATTTTGTTTTTTTTTTGCATCTTGAATAAATTGTTGTATACATGACATGTAAGGTTTATGACTTGAGATTAAGAGGATTGTGAATGTAAGTGAATATATTGCTTAAACTAAGGGTTAGGATGGGGGTAATCTCGTCAGACATGATCTTCAGCCTAGGCCGACGGTTTTTTTTTTTTTTTTTTTTACATTTCAAACCAAGTTTTTCATGATCATCATTCCATTGGCCTGGGGAGAAAAGCATGATTAAATGGCCTCAGCTCTTCACAGCTTGTTAAAAAAGTGCAAATAGTTTCTAAAGTTGTTTAAGTCCACTTTTTATGCGTTAGGAATATTTCAGAAATCCTATAGTAATTGTAAAAATTCTTCAAAATTTATTTATAAAGTTCTAGTCAACAATTTGTTCTTCTTGTGCAATTCAGCAAATCAAAAACAGATGATTCATTGTGTTGAGTAAAAAAAGTTATTCATTTGAATCTTGGTAAAGTTTATTGCAGATGTATATATGTGTGCCGCGTAAGTGTAATCAATTTGTGACATATGATTGCTCCCAAGTTTCTCAATTATTTTCTTATTTCATTTTGTTTCGTTTCATTTGATATGATATTGAAATGATATACCGTAATGAGAATCTGATAGCGTGAAACGTTGTGGCGTACATGTATCTTATGGAGCAAAACTAGTCGAAAGTGTTGCCTCTTCAAGTTAGGAATGCTTAGTATGTGTCATCTGGGAAACTCATCTAAATCAAGCGCTTTAAGTAAAGACGGTAATCACAGTCATTTTTCTAGACGGGCCGAGGGAGCACCGAGGAGGTGCGCAAAGTTTTTACGAATGATTTTAATTCAATTTCGTACCAATTCCAATTCAATTCCAATTCAATCCATATAAATACAATATGAACTGAATTTCAATCTGGTTAGATTTAACGCTCTATTAAATTTCAATTCAACTTCAATTCAATTTCAAATCAATCTCAATTCTATTTTGCGACACTTACACGTCAAAGAAAGATCAAATTCAATTTCGTTTCAATTCAAATCAAATTCAATTTTAATTCAATTCTCAATTAATTTAAATTTATTTTTAATTCATTTTTAATTTAACTTTAAATCAATCTCAGTTCCATTTCACGATATTTCAAAGAAAAATCAAATTCAATTTCGTTCCAAATCCAAATCATTCACAGTTAATGTCAGTTTATTTTTAATTTATTTTTAGTTCAATTCAGTTTCAGTTCAATTTTGATTTCAATTCTAAATCATTTTTGTTTAAATAAAATTTACTATGACTAAGCGTTGAGGTTACATATTCTTCACCTTTTTTCTTCCTTTAAACCATACTAAGGTTATTCTAAGTCTTTGTTTAAAAGTTAAGATGAATTTTTCTCTACACCTGCGATTATTTCCTATTTCTAAAGATTAAAAACAAATGGCAAGATAACAAGGAAATGGCAAATCGTGATGAGGACCGTAAGCAAACAGTTCTAACGAGATCGACTGTGATTTGTTTGAACAGAGGGGACATAACGAAACGAGGATACTTTGCAGAAAGGAGAACAAATATTAAGGAGTGAATGAGTTTTCGGTATTTTGCAATCAGATCACGTATTTCGATGATGACTAGCAAAAAACCGATTGTTGATGTCTAGTTAACTTTTCACCTCACGCCGGGTCTTCCCTTATGTCTTTTGCTCGTAGGCGAAGCATCAGTTTCCGCCATTCTTTCTTTTTTTTTCCCAAGTTTTAAGAAAGAATTTTAATTTTCCCTCTAATGCTTTATCTTCTTTAAATATTTAATGTAATAACAAGTTAACAATTTCATAAATTTATTTTAAAATACATTCTAGGCATATATTGCTTATACTACTGTCAGTGCATGCATTACGAAAACTAAGTCTTGTCTTTTTATGGTCGCATTCTATTAATGCCGTGTTGTAGGATTCCATAAGAAAAGCGATCTTTTCATAAAATAAACAAAAATATTCATATTATTCCGTATACAAATATCTTTTCTCTTTTCTTTTATTTTTTGTTTTTTTTTTTAATATTTTGTCCCGTTAAAAGCAGAGTAAGTCACCGGCAGGTAAAAGGTATTCGCTTACGTCTGCACATTCAAACCGACAAAGTAAACCGCATAACAAAAGATACATTTTTAGTGTTACTTTATGGATATATTCTCTAGTTGGGCAATAACTAACCGCAAGGACTTTTCTGTTTTTGTTATTGTTGTTGCTGTCGTTATTGTTATTGTCGGTGCTGTTGCTGCTATTGTCGTAAATGTGCAGCACTTGGACAAATATACGAACAACAGAAAAGAAAAAATAAATGCAAGGATTCTTGTGTGGGAAGCAGATGCTGTTTAAGACTAAGACCACTATTATATATATGTAAGATAAACACGACTATATACACAAAACAAAGAAAATACTCTTATAACAAATAACAAAACATTACTATTAAGCATTAGTTTGGAAGGGTAGAATATTTGCTTGGGCATTTAATATACAGAAAGCAAGAGACGAGTACGAGTACACATTTGCCGAGATAGATAAACATATCTAGTATAGCTCGTAGTGTAAGAAAATCAAAAGTTACAAACGAATATTGATAAGAAAAAGGAAAGGGGGAAGGAATGAAGCAAACTGAAGTGAAAACTTGTAATAAAGGCAAAGAAAAGAGAACATGTGTAAAAAAAAAAAAATAAAACAAGTAAACAGTTAGCTTCTTAGAACATTTCATCAAGTTAAATTTTAAAGTAGTAAGTTTGCTTTGTAAGTGCGATATGAGAGCTGCCCGAGAGTTGAACAAAAAACAATTCAGGTCCGCCAAGAGAGTGGAAAGAGCAAATAAAAAGCGAATCCTCTCCTCATTCCCTCATAACTCGTTAAATGGCGTTACCCTGTTACTGTGACTCCTGTCCGAAAATATGGTTTACATTTCATAAAAGAAGTCTTTTTTGTTTTCATATTTAAATAAGACCTTGTCTAATTTATTTAGCGAAGATTTGGTGTGGTAGCGGTATCACTTATGCTACGCATAATAGACCGAAATTTGTTACTCCTACAACGTAAACGTACTACATTTGTTTAGATATTGTATTGAATTCGAAGGAATTAATTTTACACCCCAAACAAAATTACGCTCCATAAATCCATCTAGTGTAAAGCCACGGAAACGTTGTCGTCTTGGCGTGGCATTACAAAACACATAAAAAATTCGAAGGCTTTATCATAATTTGTTCATTCTTGCTCAACATTTTCAACTCTTCAATCAATCAACAATCGTTAGCTTGCTAACCTGACAAATAAGTGTATAGCATATTTTCGGATGTATGCAAACCATATATTCGGACGACGGAAGGCCTTTTACTAATTGCCTTAAAAAATTCAAAAACATCCTTGGGAAAATTTTCTCAATTACCATGAAGGAGAAACAGCACTGGCCTTGAAATGTCGATTAGCTTAGCCTCCCGTTTCTAATAACATATAGTCCTTGAAATGTGTACATATATAAGTGTAAATTAGTTATTTGCAAAGCTCTCATACATATTATTAATATTTTATTAGAATTTATTTAAACTAAAGAAATAAATTCTGTGACTGAAGGTAGTATCAGCACGTAATCAAATCAGCACAAATGTTTTTCCCTAGAAATGTTTTCTATACACTTTTACAGCAATTCGAAATTTAGAAAAACAATTACAAGAGCTTTTGTTTATAAATTTTATTTTTGCAATAAAGTAGCAGTGAAACTCAATGCGTTGTTCAAATCAAAAATCAATTAAATCTCTTCCGAAAATGATTTTGTTATAATTAGCAAATTGATGAATATTAGAACTTTAGTCCTTGGTGTCATGTGCCACTTGCTCACCCCGAATATATTTTTCAAAAATGCAACGCTTCGGGAACGTCACATTTTATTAAATATTATGCGTTATGCTTCATGTATACAACGTTAACAAAACATAGGCGATATATTATTATATATGTACATAAATATAATTGGTATGGAATATTAGTTGTTGTGTGTCCGTTATGTTAAAGCTATGTTAAAGTTGTAAAAAATAATGCCTTTGGGTATATTGTGTTAAATATATTACCATTCCTTGCTTTAGTTACGTTATGACATAGCAATAACAAATAAATGTGTTTATGTGGTGCCGTACATATATATATATATATATATGTGCTTTGTTACGGTTGTGGAATATAATTCGTTAGCTTACAAAGCACGTTACGTTTTCGCTACTGTCTTCATTTAATGGAATTTATTTTCTTTATTTACTTAAAGACAACAAAGGCAAGCAAGAGTGATACGTTAATCGAAAAAGTTGATTTAAGCCATATATAATTTCTTTCTAGTTTAGGTGGGATTGCGTTTTTTTTTTTTTTTTTTCTAATCTCTATCTAAATTGTATACTTAGGAAATTTACTGCATTTCCTTTCATTTTTCATTTTTTCTGCTCTGGTTAGAAATGATTATTTTCATTACTAAGCTGGTGCAATGATAACGATGACGGTGATATTCTGTTCTACGTCGACAGTGACATTTATGCATTCATACGCATAAATGCAGAGAAAAAGAAGAAAAAAAAACAAAATTTGTGTTTTTCATATTTATATTTGGTTTATTTATTTTTTTTTTATTTTTTTTTTTTTAATACGTAGACATAATATGAAAAAGCCTAGTCGGTCTGGCGGTCTATTTGTCAGCTAGTGAGTGACGAATATGAAGTGTAATTTCAAGTGACAGTCGTCATTGTCGTCATCATCACTAGTAACGTCGTCATCATCGTAATCATGCTGGTTTTGTTTTGTTTGTTGGATGGAAAAGACGACAAATGCTAACCTCAGCAAAAATGAATGATGAAAATGATTACGATGATAATAATGATGATGATGATGATGATGGTGATGACGATGACGACGACGATGATGGTAATGATGATGACGATGATGATGGTGATGATGATGGCGATGATGGCGATGGCTATGTTAATTCTATGCCATATACAAGCCAAATATACTTGGATATATATGACAAAAACAAGAAAATTCAAAAAAAAGAAAAAAAAAAAAAAAAAAAAAGAAAGCCTATTGAAATGTTGGAAACGTGCCTATCATATGCCTCATCAACATGCGCCTCACCTCAGGTTGGCTTAGCATACCCACAATACCGCATACATATAAATATGAACTAAATATACTATACTATAAACGTACTGCATTTCATTTCACTATTGACTCAGAGACTGGCCTCTCCAAGTTTTTTGATAGCAATAAGGGACGAAGGACGTGAACGAGGAGAGTGCATTGCATTGAAAATGCAACCAAATCTTTAGTGTAATGTGGGTGAATTTTATATGGCAAAAGGCTTATGGCCTATGTCTGTCTCTCTGTGCGCGTGCATATATATATATATATATGTTTGTGTGTGTAGGCCTTTATGCTAAAGCACGTATCAGTAGAAGGTGACACAATTATTTGTTGTATGACTAGCAACACATCTGCTTCATATTTTATTTGTATGTTCGTAAATTTAGAAAACGCAAAAGAAAAAACAAAACAAAAAAAAAAAAAACGACGAAAATACTTCTCGTAGGTTTTGGTACTATAACGAAAAAGGGGTAAAGTAAAGAGAAGAAATCGTTGCTTGGCATCTTCATCTTATGAATGTTGAAAAATTTCATGGCTGCTTTATATATATATGTATATATATATATACATATAAATACGGAGCTCAACTAATGAGGTCATTGCTTGACAATTGCATTTGGGCCAAATGGCGACGATGCCGACATTCGCCGTTGCTTTAACATTTTCTGCTTTATGGTTTTATTTCCGTTTCCGTAGCTTACAAAAATAAAAATGCTGCAACTCTCTGCATAAAAACAGGCAAACATGCACACAGAAACATACAAAAACGGTACAGAAGTCTAGCAAAGTAAATAAAACTGCATAATAAAAACCGTAACGAAACCTTAAAGTATGCCATGCCTTTTAGTCAAATACAGAGACAGACTGTTACCCCCACATAAATATAGACATACAGATGCATATACTGCTACTACAAACAAACAATCAGAACTCATTAGAAACTGACTGGCTTTGGGGGAATTTTTTCCATCTCTTTCATCGCTGCTTCGCCTACGCTGTACATCGTTTTTATTTCTTTAATATTTTTTTTATTTTTTATTTATTTATTTTTATTTATTTATTTATTTATATTTTTTATTTTTTTCATTCATTTCATATTTCATTTGTTCATCTCTTTTCAGCGTTTTGTTTGTTTTTGTTATTATAGTTGTTGTTCTTATTTTTTATATATTTGTTGTTGTTATTGTTGTTGCTGCTGTTGTTGTTGTTTCTCTTTCTATTTTAATGCATTTTTCTTTGTACAATTTATTGTGATTTCGTTTCAAAGATAACTTCTGCTCCTCTTTTCTTCGTGTTTAATGAAACGAGTATAAATGTAGTTTTTAAATACTTTTTAATACTCTAAAGAGTTCGAGCCCCATACAAAATAAGAAGAATTATGGCAAAAGTAAATGCATTACTGATCACTGTTTTTTCCATAGCATAAATAAATAAATTTAAAAGTAATTAAAAGAAAATTTACGAAAGTCTTTTGTGTGGGCTTACGTTACAGTCTACAAAATCAAGTATAGTAAAAGCGATCGCAATAAATAAGTTATACCTATTGTGGTATGGCAGAATTGTATTCGTTTCCTTGGAGCGTTTTCTTGGAAGCATCCATAACGTCCGGCGATTATCTAGCTATCGGAAAGTTGTTTCCTAATTGCAAGTACTTCAGCTGAGCGAAACCATGCGAATCTTCGAAGGATCATATCTCATCTTTCCGAGGTGCTTCATATAAACATAGACTGATTGATTTGTAGGCTCTTACTTATTTAGAGCTGCTCAGTCAATCGCAAAGAGGAATTTAAGCTTAACTATCTATAAACTGGCGACGGGTTTCTTCTTTTAGAGGCCTAAGAGGAATATCGGAAGGGGGTTCTCTTTCGTTTAGAAATAAATTTTTATTTTCTTATTCTGTTCTCTTTATTGAGGCCAGTGAAGTTGCTCTGCTGGTTGTGATGGTCTATAAAGTTTAAGAGGGTTGTGATAGTTGGGTGTGTGCTTTGTGATTTGGAAGTATTCATTTCCTCGAGAAAAGATAATGTACTGGATGGCCTTTCGGGACGTGTGTCAAGTTTAAAGGCACGAGTGGCTCCGGCCGCTTGTTTTACAAGATCAGCCAAAGCTGCACATCATAGCTTAAGTCCGAAAGGAGGTCAAATTACGAAATTGTGGATGTGTGCGGGCGCCAGTTGCGCTAGTAAGACGATGCATTATCTGTCAGACAATGGGAATGAAGGTCTTCTCGTTTGACGCATGGGTACGTGACGGCTGTAGTTACCCCGAACTGATTTAAGTAAAAAATTCCTGTCACTTTTAAAAAGTCCTAAGCCTAGAAAGGCAACTGTCCAAATTTCATCTTATTTCATTCGTATCAATAATTGAAAAGGATGGTTATATCACCCTCGAAGGAAGCGATGTTGATGATTAATGTGGAATTTCCACAAAAATATTGACCAGCGTATTAAATGAGACGATTTAAGAGAATTTGGTTTTCAATACGTCTAAATAAAAACATAGTTTGATATATGTACGTACGCATTTAATACACATATGATCGACATAATGTATTATATCGCAGTCCAGCTCGTAACACATTTCATATATAGACTAATAGCTACCACCAATGGCAAAAAAAAAAATTGTAAGTTTAAATTCCTAGCCATAAGGTATTCATATATTATATTTATTCGTAAAAACATGCCTCTAATCCATTAGTCCAAAAGTAAAAAAAATTCTAATTCACTTTTTCATGTGCAAGTGTACCACTGGCAATATATGGAACCTGTAACGCTGCTTTGTAAGCCACGTAAGCCGTGTGAGCTTAGCTATCTAACGATAGAAGGCTCAATTAATACCAAGTACCTAATAAAATTCGATAGTACTTTGGCCTATATAGCAAACGTAAAGTGTATAAACTGGTGAAGCGATTTTGTTTTTTGAAATAATTATTGTCGAAAGATCTGTTGAGATAAAAATGTGGATATAGAAAAGCTCATAGTTTTAGATAATGGTGCAGAAGGGATTGATTATAAAGGCTCAGATTGTTATTACCTTAAGCCGGCTTAATTATTACAGTGGCAATGAGTGGTTCTATTCGCCTTTAGAGTTTGTTTGTCTCTAACACTCTTTTTATAATCTACACTACTTTTGGTACGTAGCTGTATTTAAAGTTTGTGCAGATGTATTCATCAGGCAGAAAAATCTGAAAAAATGCACACTTTTTTTATTATGATTGAGAATGTCTTTCTGAATCGATTTATTAAACTTGCGTGTTCAGCTGACTGCCTCATTTTCTGGAGTTCGCCTTACTTGACGCAATTATTGAGATATTTTGATGACCGATGATGAAGTCTATCAAAAAATGTTCGGATCGACCCACTTCTCATATAAGGCTTCATCTTAAAATGTCGTCGTATGCATAAATGTAATTTGTTGTAAGGTAATTAATGATCTGCCGTCCCACTTTAGCGTTTTTACCTCTTTTTCTCTCGTGTCTTTTTACCGTATTGCTACTTTCATGCAGTACTTCCACCTAGCCCAATACATAAAAGGCGCGGCTACGAAGTCTACGTTCGCGAACACAAACCTCTGCATGGTGGACCATAATTGATCGTAGTATAATGACTGCCCAGTTGCTAAAGACGTAATTTTTTACCGGTTGTATACCTACCCTCTAGATTTCGATGGCCACTTACCATCTCTTTCTCTTTCCTCACCTTTTTCTGACCATCATTATGTCACAGCTACAGGGAACATACCCTAAGTGATTGGCAATATTGAAAAAAAAAAAATGTGTTTAGTGATTTTCGAGGTTCTGGCTATAAACTTACTATAAAGGTATGATACGTAAAATATATCTATAGACAGAAAAACGAACTCTCGCATAGAAAATTTAAAATCTTTGGCCTAACTGTGGATAATGAAAACGTGGCAACTTCAAAATAAAGCAAACAGTTGCGGTCTTTGTCTATGTCACGCAAAAGAAAAATATATAATTTAGTAAAGCAGAAAAAATTTATAGCAAAAGACTTACCTTTCATTTGGGTAAGCAATTCTGTTGAACCCGTAACATGCCTGAAACGGAAATAATATTTTTGATGTTTTACAATTCAATTGAAAGTGTTTAAAATTTAAAGCTTATAGTCTTTTTAAAATATCAAGCTAAAAGCACATGAACCTTGAAAATTTCAGACAAATTACTGTAACATTTCAATCTGAGTCCTAAAGGCAATGAAAAAAAATACTTACATAAGATGAAAATTAATTTTAATACTTTAGGTATTACAAATTCATTTGGCGAAATGTTAATTTGTAAATTTTTCGGCTAATAAATTGGAAATCTGCATATAAATCAAAAAAGGAAATAAAAATTGAGACCGAAAAGACAAAGAGGAAAACATTTTTCCGAATTAGAACGAATATTTAGTACCCGTCATGCAGAGCAAATGCAAAGCAACGGCAAAGTTTTTTTTTTTTTCTAAATTTTGCATCAGTGTCATCAGCAGTAAATTTAAATCGGAACAGAATTCTTTGAAAAATGTTACCAATATATTGGCCCATAGAGGAAAAATATTGAAATTTTTGGTTTTTTTAAGCATGTTTTTAGGCAGAAGACCCTTATATAACAAATTTAAGACTTCTACGTATTCTTCTTTAAATCCAGCAATAAACACGAAAACGGGCGGTCATCTAATTATATAGTAAGTAGTAATAACAGAAAACGGCTTTGAGCCTAGTAGGACCTAGTAGTCATGGCAGCGTGCAAAGGTGCTTAGTTCTCTCTCAAACAATTGTCCATAAAAATATGATTCCAATGAATGATTACTTTCAACATTACTTAATATATATAAATTAATACAGATTGAATGCTATTTCATATATATGTGTGTATCTATATATATATTTATATATATGCATAAATGATTGAATCTATGGCGTTACAAATGAAACGTAAAAAATTATCCATTTTTATTCGCTCGTAATGAATTTAATAAGAAAAAGCACTAAAGGAAATAAAACACTTTACACAGTCAGCATATTAAACTACTTAGAGCCCGTGAACGGATAGACATAATCTCCTGAGAGGACAATTGTTTCTCTTCACGACATTTATATATTTTCCTTTCTATCTCTACACCTTCTACACGTCTTCTACTCGCAGGAGACGACAGGAGAAAAAAAAAAAGAAGAAGTGGAAAAAAAAGAGCCAAAAAACAATATGCTACAGCATAACAATTACTCGAGGGTGCTCTTACGAGTAAGTAGTAATGGAGCAAAAAAAAATTTTCCGTGGCAATCAATCTTGTCTTACAATAATCATAATACGATAGTGGCGCCAGAATGTCTTAAGTTGTGTATAGGAAACGTGAATAATACGACAAGACGACAGAAGTAGTAAAGCAAGACTAAGAGAGAGAGAGAGAGAGAGAGAGAGAGATCGAGACTTGAAATTTTAGTATTAAGTGATGTGTGTAGTGAAAGGAAATGGCATAAAATTGCTCGTAATATTACCAATGGTTTGTACGCAAAGGTCACAGAGGACGACAAAGGAAGTAAAATCAAGCAGTTAATGTATCCCTGTTTTTTTTTTTTTTGGGGTTGGGGAATTTTCAGCATAATAAATATGGCTTTCGGTTACGTGAATTGAATTATTCTCAAAAACACTAAGGTGTTGTTTATTTTAGAGTAAGTGTGGATTTATTTTTGATTTCGCAAAGCTTAAGCATGACTCAACATGTCATTTGTGTGACTTTTTTTTTGTTTTTTTTTTTTTTTGTTTTATGTCATTGCCGTGTGTGCGTCCGCTTTCAAGATGAAATCATCACGATTGTTTATTGTTTCTTTCTTTATTTTTATTTTTTTCAGAAGTAAAAGCAACACGTTTTTCATAATTTTTCGTCGGATTACAAAAATATGATGACGTGTCACAAATTTAGCAAAAACTTTTATTAATCGCATATATGTACGTATGAAAAGCTGTAAGTTAAGCCATTCATTTATAGAATCAATGAAAATTGCTCCTGATTTTAGAGACCTTAGGAAAGACTTTAAAAAAAAAGTTATGGCGACATTTTCATTCATTCATATATATACGGAAAGGCTGTAAAAAAAAAAAAAAAAAATTTATTAAATAAGAAAAAAAATCGGTTTTTTTTTTATAATGGGTGTCTTAAAATGATTTGACATTTTTTAAACTATTAACTAATAATAATAATTTTAATACATTAGAAAGTAGTGATAAAGGGAAATATCTAAAAAAAAAAATGTCATCGCATCATCTTCTATAGGTAAATAAGTCGAGTGATTATATATATTTTTGGATTTTAATGGTTGCATTTAGTGGTTATGTTCTCTCTACAGGCAGATGCACTTGTTTTTATCGTCTCACCTCCTCACGCTTATAAATTGAATGCAAATGGTTTATAGTACTTTTTCAATATCGCTAGATGAGGCTGTTGTACAATCAGCGTAATGATAGTCAGCAATGGCGCCACCCGTTTTTCATTGGTAACTTGATTGCATAGTGACGTGAGCGTTGTGTGACTATAATATTTGCACGTAGCAC
Source organism: Glossina fuscipes (assembly GCF_014805625.2). Taxonomy (NCBI): domain Eukaryota; kingdom Metazoa; phylum Arthropoda; class Insecta; order Diptera; family Glossinidae; genus Glossina; species Glossina fuscipes. The sequence continues at coordinate 13,993,382 of NW_023998423.1, read as the reverse complement.
AAATCAGCTTACGCGGAATGTTTAATATGTGAAAGCACTTTCCAGACTAGCAGCGACTTTATTGCGCTTTATGGCAATATCAGTGATATCCCCCCCAAATTACAAACGCCATTAATAGGCTTTTACTGCATCACTACAGCCGCCGCGTATACATTGCCTGCAAAAATAATCACAACACGGAGTGAGATTGCAACCGTGAAATGAACGATATTAACAATCGCCATCATTATTATCATTGCTAAACGGACGCGCTTATAGTAGCAATCTGTCTTAACGACCTTTGTCAAATTGCATCTGAGTGGAGCCGATTCGATGAAGAACAGCAAAGGTGTCGTTGCTTTAGTTAAGATTTTTTTAATATTATTTGAGTTAACTCTGAAAAACTCCGCTCTATGCCTTATCGGAAGAGGTAATCGAATGAAAACAAATACCGACTGATTAATAAGCTGAAAACTGATTGAATTAATTGTCGGAAGAGTTGATTGGCTGCTCCAGCTAAGTAAAAAAGCACTGCTTACGAGTCGAAAGTCGAACCGCTTATAAGTCTCTATGCAGGGAGAAAAACCATTAAACTCTGTGATATATATTCATATGCCGCTGTCTTGCTCTTGTTAAACTGGAGCGGCTTTCAAATAAAGCGACACGTTTCCAGCAAGTTTTCAATTTTCATTTAATTTGCAATTTGAGGGTTTAGACAGCACAGGATTTTTATTCTACATTTGGCAGCAATTCATAGATAAATATAGCAACATTTTTTCGTGCATATGGTAAGCGAATGTGTACATACATATATCTTTTTCAATACGATCAATCTCACGGGGGTTGTGCTCTATATATGTAATACCGTTACGATAACGAGCAAGTGGGGGAAGAGAAAGAGAGATAGTGACCAGCTGCAGCCTTGCAGAGGGCTATGCTTTCATCGACTGAACACACTCACTAGAGCTACGAACAAGCATGTTCAAACCGGATTATGGGTTGAACCCGCGAACGGTTGTGAACCTTATACACTCCATAGTACTATATAACCTACATAAAGGTGCAGGACAGTTTACACACCCCCCTCTGAATACTGTCAAGTCTGTTGTATACCAAGAACCTTTTAGGTTCGATGCACTTTTAAGCAACTTTTCTCCATTTTCGTTCGACTTTTTGAGGTTATGTTGTAATATTGAGTTAGAGAACACTTCTCGCTTTCGCAACTTATGGCGATTGCGATCAGTTTGCGAAATTATTTTCAGTCTCTTAAAAAGAAACGTAAATCAGGAGAGCTTTGGTCCCGTAAGCGAGAAGAGTACGTTAGCGATGCAGTTCTTGGGTAGGGGTTTTCTTTTACTGAAAAACTGTACATTTTCTACTGATTACCGACATCGAATATATCCTAATAATAATTATATGCAAATATCTCGTAAATGAGATGAAGAATTTTTTGAATACAAATTCATTTTGCCACATACCCTGTATATTTATTAAATTAAATAAGGGGGAGTATCATTAGCGTCTATCTCAAATAATTGTATACCGAGAAATTCACATGGCCAAGCGTATACACTAAAGCTTAGCACTAATGCGTACTAAGTGGTACTAGTTTGACAACTATTTCATGGATACGCTGTTGGATTTATCTCTCTGCCGGCTTATATATATAGATATAGATATATATATAGATATATATATAGATATAACTCGCACGCTGTTTTTATTTTATTTGGTTTTTTGCTTTTTCAAACCAACACATTGTTGACGTAATTATGCCAAAAATAACAAACATACGAAATGCTTTCATATATGTTTTGGAATTTCCTCTAATGCCCTCATATGTACAAAATTTGTGTCATCATCTTTTTAGTATTTTGTTGTTATTATTGTGAATCGCTTTTGTGTCGTTTCGCCTTATTTGGTAAAATTTCTGCTTAATTTTTTTTGTTTTCTCCCTATTTTGTTATCATAATTTTTTTTTTTTTTTTTCACTACAAACAATTCTTTTGTTTAAATTTATTTTTTGTTTTTATACAAATTTTGTTGGCGCCCGAAATTTTTGGCTACAGTTTTGTAATTAAAAATTTTTGTGTCCTTCGTTTGTTTAACAAGTAAACAATAAAAAAAGAGAAAAACTTAATTTTCCTTCAAATCTATTTTCGGTTTGTATGCATAACAAGGATACCGCATTAAAAAGAAAGAATATATTCAGTCGCATATGCCTATTTAACCTCTACAATATTACTAGACTTTGCCAAAGTCGTCTACTGTGATTTACATTGACATGTATTTTGCCAAAAGCAAAAACAAAAAAAAAATAAATAAATACAAAAAGAATGAAAAGAAAAAATTGAAGAAACGGAAAAGTAACACAACAGTCACAGCCCGTTCGGACACAACAAGCAACATAATCAAAATCTACCTGAATTTATTGCTTCCAACCTATTTCCTTTCTCTTAACCAAATATTCGTAACGAGGTCATTACCTTGACGACAAAAAGCACTAACAATTATTTAAATATGTTGAACGAATAACAAAAAAAAAAAGTCATGCGGTTTACATGCCTATCATACCGGGAAATGCATTAACATAGCCAAGTTAAGATTACTTGAAACAAAAAGGTACCGCATGTTAATAAATTTTATATAAAATACAACATTTAGCCATGTCTCACGTTATGTGCGTCCGTCTTTTAATATCCTGTATGTTAGATAAAGAGCTTCTTGCAAAGGCTTGCTTGCAAATTAATCTTTATTCTCTTTCAAGTAAATTACTTCGCAGAAGCTTTCCGAGAATCGTTCTTTTAACCTCTTTTTCAATTCCGAACTAATAATGACACACGTAAGCCATATGTGCAATGTTTAACACTAAAACTACCTACGTTTTGCTATTACTTTCAATTCTACCGAGACGGATCATTTCGAACCCCTTTCTGTACCGAATTGTTACACTCGTAGAATGTTGAAATTTTTCACAAACATTCCTTGGTTGATTAGAAACCATAACGTTTGGGATCTGCCCGCACATGCACCCTCAATAAACTTACACATCTTCAACCGACAACTTTATGTATAATTTCTTATCCGTTAAACATATTTTTGAAAACCCGTTAAGCAAACTTGTGTTGAAACCACCCACGACGATATTTGATTCATGCAATTTTGTCATCGACACGCGCCACGATTGCATTGCCTTGGTGGAGGAGTGCTTGATTTGAGACCGATTTTAGTAACTTCCTCCTTCAGTGGAACCAAAAGTAGCTAAGAGCCGCATCTACCACAGCAGTGTTCGAGACTTTAAATCTCACTTTACATGCTCAGTTGGGCCCAGCATAACACGTACCGATTGGGCGCATATCTACTGAGCTGCGGTCAATCCCTACCTCTTTCTGCCTCCCCAGTTCTTCGTGGTATATTTGAAACTTTTCATTTTTCATTCTTCTTGCGCATCCCAAGGCCAGCAATGCTGAACTTATGTTTCGCCCTCTCTCGCATGCCGCAAGAAAAATCGTTTTTACTGCTATTAAATAGCTCCAAGCAGGGCCGCCCCGTATGCTTTCGTTCCACTGTGAACAAAAATTGTACGGGAAAAACAGATTTTTCACGCCCACATTTTTATGCAAAACAATGAATGTACTGCCGATTTTGATGGTCATTTTCAGATGGTCAACTCCTTCTGCCTCGTTTTCGAATTTCTTCGTTTTGTTTACTGATGGAAACTGCTATCACATTATAAGCGTCCATTGTGTTCGGCATTATCGGTGTCCGCTGAAATTACATTAGAACAAGTGAAAATAACAACGAGGGGGACGGCCCACCAATCTGCAGTTATTCAAAATTAAGGTTTTATTTGGGAAGCGATCATGGATGTAGCAAATTTCATCAAAAATTTGCGACTTGTAGGTTTAGTACAAGAGCCCTAGGCAGACAGACAGACTGATAGAAAGATAGCTAAGCAGACTGAAAGTGACTCTCTGAACGCTTCTGTGTTTTGCACATTTTAGCACAAACTTCATATAACCTTGTAGTACGGTAGTAGTAGTATGGCAAACCGGTGACAAATGGTTTTCAAAGGAAAAGTGTTGTTATAACCCTGTTTAGACCAATGCTGTATTTAAATGATACTTCCCTCTATCAGGAACCAATATTTAACCAAAAGGCGAAATTGAAATATTTGCATTCCAAGCGAAAATTAGCGTCAGGAAAATAGCTCTTGCTCGTAAGCAAATTATCAATATGACGAAAAATTTCGACAGGCGTCGTGAGAGCGTTGCAAGTTACTACAGATAAAATGAAGTTTTCGTTAGCGACGACATCTATCTATCAACCCAGAGCATTATAGACCGAAGAAGAACAACGTCTTGAAAATTTGAAACGTTTACGAATGCTTATGGCACATTTTTTCTGACATCCTTCTGCGATATCTTTCCGTGCAAGATCAGTGTCTTGAATCAATTTCTTGACACTAGTGTCGAGTGTAGTCAACGAGCCAGGCTGAATTGTACGAATTCTGAATTTTCTAAATGCTTCTCTAAAGCACTTTAGCATAATTTATGTACTTTAAAAGATTACTTTCTCGTACGTGAAGAAGACTGCTGCTGACGCAATGGTCACGAGGAGCTGTTCGCCGAGTGTTATTAAAAAATTGATGAATCGCTTTTTGACTTCTCTATAAGAAGTTGGGCCTTCAGGATCAACATTTTTGGACGCATATTATGCATTTAACGAATTCTTCGAATTATGGGAAATTATCTCTGTTAATATTTTTAATACTAATTAAAATTTTTGAAAATTCTACTTCGTTAATACATACGAGTTGCTTCAAGTAAGAAGGACGACTTCAACCCTCTGAAATCATTGAGAGTTTTAAACTTATTAAAGTGTACACGTCTACCAAATGCAGTACAAGCCTTAAGTGTATTTGCAAACGGATTAGATGCAAAAATGAACAGTAGTTTTTATTGCCTCTGTAAAAAATCATAACATATATAAAAAAATAGACACTTTCTCTATTTCTGTGCCATCATCATCATCTGGGTCATAAATTCGCTTTGTAATATTTCATTCTTCAAATTTTTCTCAACACACACTTGGGAAATTTCTAGATCATCTAATAAATCAATCATCCTCGAAACCATTTGCACGTGAGACTGATTAAATGTCATCCTTTGACTCAATATTAACACAATTTTTTCAGAATCATCCATTTTCCAATAATTTTTTCAATGTAATACAAACGTTCATTTGTCAACTCCTATACAAACAGGCAAAGCGTCAGCATGCCAGACATTGAAGCTCTATATACTCTTGGCGAGGAATCCTCATAGAAATTAAAGTCAATTTTTGTCGATAGTAAAATTAGTTCTCACAATTACACCAGCGACGGGGGGTAGTGTTACTTATATAACACTTCTAGTCAACGCTAGATACTGAATCGATTCACCTAATCGACCGTTAATTGAATCCACTTTATTTGAACATGTAGTAAAAATACTTTTAACTAATGGTCACAAGTCGCATTTGAAAATACAATGAAAACACGATGATGGGCTGATCAAGATTGAAAACGAACAAAGTGGGACATGCGTAGACATTGTAGGCAATAACCTACAAATGACGATATTCATCCCAAGTACGTATACAATGTTTTTCTTTACTCATCTTCAAAAATGTATCGCATTCGATAAACATTTCGACCATTAAAGGGATCCATGTTGAGAGAAGAGTACATAAGTTTGAAAATAGCAAACTTCGAAGATTTTAATGCTGGTTAAAAAGTAATTTTAGAAGCAAATGCATATTAAACTAAAAATATTTTAATTAAATTTAGTCTTCTTTTTTGCTCATTGCGTTTGGAAACCCGTAGATAAAAATATTTCGTAACTGAGTCAAAAAAAAAATTTTAAAAAAATACACCCATACTTTGTAATTAAACACATCTGCACACATCAATGTCTATGCATATATTTTGCCCCCTTTTAAGAATTTTGTTATTTTATATGTATTTTTATATTAACGGAGAAATGATTCAGTTTAATTTAATTATTCTGTTTGTAACAACAATAAGAAATATATGCCCCTTCCGAAGACTATTCCCAGGAATATCAATCGAAAATTTCACAGCATAGAAAAGAGATGTAATTTGTTTCATATTCATGAAACAAGACAAAGCCGAAGCTTTGCCTGCATTATCCGAATCAATCGTAGGAATGAAGCAATTAAAAGAGAATTGCAGATGATATTAGAATCTTTTCGAAATTTTTATGGTATAAAGCAAAAAAAAAAAGAGGTTTGTCATATGACTAACTATGAGTACGCCTACAATTAGCAAAAATATGAAGCTTTTGATTTTGCTTTATTTAAGGGGTAGACAAAATTCGCTTCAAAGCGGTAAAAAGTTTTTAATTTTTTTTTTTATTTTTCTTTTTTAGTCTACACTAAGTTACGGTCTTATCTTTATTGTACTCTCTGTATTCTATTCCGCATATGTATGACTGTGTGTATCTGTAATATCTATAAAAGTATTTGAAGGTGCTTAAACAACTCATCTGCACTCATTTTTATAGACACAACCCACCTAACCAGTTTTTTTTATAACAAAAAAAAAAAAAAAAAAAAAGCCAAAATAAACGGTAAAAAATTCCAAAAAACAAAATAGACTCGATTACAGAGAACTACCCACATATAGATATATATGTATATATATATATATATATATAGATATATATATAGATATATAAAAAAAAAAAAAACCAAAATTTTATTTAACCGAAAAAAAAAAAAAAAAAAATTACAACCATATAGTAGTTGAACAAGCGTTAAAGCAACAACAATAACGATCTATAAAAATGTATGCAAATACTACAAATTTAAATTTTACGGTTGGAATAGAGTTTTGCACTTAGACGAGCGTTTTTAGAGAAATGTGAAGAGGAGAAGACTACTACTGCAAAGGACTAGGTACGAGATAGTTATGAACAGACAAAATTTAGAAACTTGACGATGCACACACCCTCGTACATGTCGTTCGCTTGAAAAACTCTAAAATATAAGAAGTGTAACGTAAAGACAGCAAGAAAAAAAACCCAAAAAAAATCAGAATGTTTGAGGAGAAAAAAAATACACTTAACTAAAAATTTTTTCTTTTTTCCATTTTGAAAAAATTAAATTAAACGAATGAGAGCAAGAGAGCTTTATTCGCCTGAAGTAGCCGCCACATTAGACAAAAGTGGAAAAAAAAAATTTGTTTCTCTACTACATCCGCAATTCTGGACGTAACATCTTGCATATGAAAACATCTTGAACTTAGGACGAGGTGTAGTTACGAATCGAAAGTGAGCTTTACAAAAACCTATTTTCAAAATTTCACCACATTTTTGGAAATTACATTAGATTTTTAATAATTTTCCTTTAACTCATACAACTCAGCCATTAAGCAATAAAAGTCAAATCCCATCGCCGATTTCGCCTTTTGTATGAAGGGATAAAGTATTTGCTAAGCGCCACTTTTACTTTTACTTAATATTGTTAATGAAATTTGCAATAGTGCAGGAAAGTCATTATGGAAAAGTTTTCAATTACCGTGTTATAGGTAAAAAACATTTCATCTAAATCAATCAACTCTAAAATTGGAGACTGAAATAATGTATCATTCATTATCTACCACGTATCATTCATCGATCAAGTTTGACGAAAAGCAATTCTGCAGCAAATGGGCTTGCACCTGAACCGTAATTGAAGTGCAAATTTTCTTCACTTTGAAACATTTCAAACTTAAGAAGCTGCAGGAGTCTTCCCAGAGCACTAAGTTATTACAGTTTGCCCGTCTTTTCGAGTGTTAAATATAACACATTATGTAATAAAGAAACTTACAGTCGTATTAGGTCAGTCATTTGATAAATTGAACCGAATTCCAGTAAACTTGAAATCAATGTAAGGCTATACGAAAACCTTGAGATCTACTTTCGAGTGTAACAAACGTGATGATAAAATTAATAGACTCACATCCGCCAGTGATCGTTGCAAAAATCGGGTATAATTTAAAACATACTGTTGAAATGACTGAAACATATTATACAAGACTTTTCAATACACGTACACCAAGATACAGTTGGGTACAGAACATAAACAAATCTGCTCCAAATTCTCGGTTTTCGAATTATGTCTAAACTTCCCTATACTGACTACCTAAGCATGTATTAAAAACTATTGAAATACTTGCTTAAGAAGCAAAAAAATGTTGTGGTCAGCCAGATCTATCATTAGAAGATCATCGCGTACTCGTTCTAATGCCCACAATTATGTGTTAGAGGCTTTATAATATGCAAATGTTCGTAAGTAGTGTAAAATTCTTAGGCGATTTAGATATGACCTTCTGGACATGCGGCCAGTTTTGAAAGTCTCCATGAGTTACAAATTGCATTAGGAAGCTTCAACCGATATTGAATTCCCGCTCTTATCGTGCGCTTTGATAGCAAAATTTCATTTAGCGTCAATGTCAATCAAATTACCCTATTTGGGACAATAATAACTCCCATGGTGGATATATGAATCATAAGCTTCGGGTCGCATTTCTGTAAAAATGGGCCGGAATTTCGTCGATGGTGACCGATGATGACGATTAACGCATGTGTTTCTAAATTGACCCTTGATCCAAATGTGGGTGATATAAATTTCCGATTTAGATACATGAGGTAAATGCCTTAGCATATATCAAGATTGAGAAACGAAAAATGTCCATCAAGCTCTCTCGATAAGTCTCTTTAGCAGATGTTCGTTTTTTAGGTGAACAAATCAGCAAGATTGACCTCTCAGAAGATAGAACTTGTACAAAGTACAGAAGACTTACAATCTCGTATACCTGGGAACGAAGAAAATATACAGGCGTTAGTGTGCTTCTTTTAAAAAACTATTTGCTTAAAGGATTTTTTTTATTTCGCTTGCCTGCAAAAAAGTATGACAAGGGAGCCTTAATTTAACGAAGTGTCCTTAAAAGCGCATAAATGCTTCTGAACATTGGGCGCACTCTTGATCTTTATGGACTTCACTTTGCTCCTCTTCTGTCAATTATTATTTTGACACACTTGCCTACGATATATTTCGGCTGAAATAATTCTGATGCAAAGCACGAGTACAAAGACGTTGACCTGTTTATCGGCTATAACTTCAGGCCCCGGTGATTTATTCACGTTAGAAACAGATTTCTGCTTAACCATTAAAACACAAGAATTTGATAAACATTTCCCAGATCCCTCAATCAGATATATATCTCATTTATTTGCAAGTTCATATAGTCGAACATTAACTTAGTGAAAGATATAGTAAGCATTAGTCATCTGCCTTCTCATAAACGGTCATAGGTTCTAGAGAACTTCTATTTTCCATTTTTCAAGCAATAAGAAAAAGTTTTTTATGAAGCTGAACATGATGAGTTTACATGAAATTAATGTAACATGAAAGTTTTGCATGATTATCTTCATTGATGGCTTTTTTACATTAAATGTATTTAGAAGAAGATTTCTAAAGAAAATATCTGTTCTGTAGACACTGATTAACTTAACTATGTGTCGCATATGATATATCGATACATATTTTGTTATCATTTGCTTAATTGCCATCGTTTTGCTCTCAACTGTATACACATACTGAGGCACATCTTACAGAATATTTAGTATTCGGTTGTATTCATAAGGTATGGCAACAATTTTATTGCTTATCGCGTACATTCAAAGCAATAAAAAATCGTAAAAATTTTAAAATGCTGGTGGCTAAATTTTTAAAATGTATATTTGTATACTTGCATATATGGTTGGAAATGTGCTCGTCGTCGTCGTCTGTCCGTTTATTTATATCTTTACACTACTCTTTTTCTAATAAAAAAAAAAAAAAAGAAAGAGAGAAATCCATAGAAAAAGTTTTCTCTATGTGGTTTAGCTAGTGTAACGCCGCGGAGTCCCACTTAAGTATTCCCTTCAACAACCGCATATTGCCTAGGCAGGCATAAAATTTCACACAAGGATGAGCCAAGGGGCTCAAAATGAATATTGAATATGTGTAAAGGCGATGGAAAAAGAGACGACTCTGCACACACTACGTATGTATGTACGTATGCATGTACGTGTGTACTTTACACAGTTTACTATGTTACACACATTGACAATAATAAAACGGCACAGGAATAATGGTAACACGACGGCAAATGACAGAAATGTAAATAAAAACTTCTTGTTTGTCCTTCTATGCACATACATGCATACATACGAAAACCGAATCGAGAGAAAAATGGTTAAAGCATTTCACATGAAACTCGATAAAATTAAGTAATTTTAAATACGTTACAATCGTATAATGTACGTATGTATGGCTATTAATCTAGTAAGACAAGCTACTATAACAAGCCTATTTTTATACCGTGAAATTTTCAATATTTAATCGAAATTTGCACAATTATAAAAAATTTCATTCTGATATGGAAAATTTAATATAAATAAATTGAATAAAACAAACTATGAGAGATATATAGTAGATAGGAAATGGGAACGAGTAGCCATGCCTTCTGATTTTTCATTAGTTTTCGAAAAGATCTTAATTTGTTTTTATTCATTTGTTTCCAGATAACTATTCAACTTTTATTTAAATCGTTTTCTTCTAATGCGAAAGCGTTTGCTAATTGCGTCCGCAATGACGTAACAAATATTTTGTTGTCTTCTACGTTCCCTCAACTTGTTCGTTATACACTGACGGGAAAGAGCAAAATTTTCAAAATGCAAAAGTATACAATTTACATGTTAGGAATAAAAATGAGTTCGGTCGGTGCGGAGTGCTGGATAAAGCTATGACCTCACAATTTGAAAATGCTTTCTTCAAACTGCTAGCATACTCTATACACTCTTATAAAATATACTTTGTTCGAAGCTTGAAGAGGAAAATTTATTTTCTCCGCTTAATTCGCTTAAGTACAGTGCTGCTAAATTCTTACGAGTGATGAACGACGGATGCGCCATAATAATGATGCGGGACAGGCGAACCCTATACATCGATAATAAAGCTGTCTATGACGGCTTTATTTGCGGTTTCGGCAGGGCTTGGTGTATTACGATTAACCCGAGCCAAATGAATTCGTTACTTAGGAATGCCATGCACTGTAATTGCTGCAAATGTGCGAAAGTTAGGACATCGTTAGTTGAAGAAGCAGTAAATCGGTCCCATACAGTATCATTCGCTCACGAAATGTTTGCAGTTCTAAGCTGGAATTCCCTACCCACCCCCTCTTCTCGAGAAACACTATTCGCAATGGGGAATTTTTTCTTTGTTCGAAAAAGATCCTTTAAGGCTTATAATAGCAATGCTCAAATATAATTTCTTTTGGTATAGGCTCAAAAGGGGAGAGATTTTTGATGATGCAATTTGAAAATTGCCTGAGAGCAGCTTTGGACAATGCTTTAGTCGATCTCTTTATTCATTTTGTTTTAAAGTGAATGCCTTCTTAAACGCAAAAAAACAAGGCAAACTAGTTTATACCCCCTATAAAGTTCTAGATTTAAGTGGTTAAGGGCGGACTAAAGCTATTCTTAAGTTTAATCCAAGAAATTACGATAAGTACAGTCTCGATCGGTCCTTCCCTATTCTTATTGTTTTGTCAGTTCTAAACTATTATAGAATGCCTTCTCTCACAGAGAGATATTCGTAATGGAGAAATAAAGGTCCCGAATGCTAAACGGAAAGCTGTAATAACGTAAAGTTTCAATATCTGAAAGAGCCCGGATTAGTCATTGTTCTATCCCTCTGACCCATCAAGAAGATGGTTTCTAAGCTTCGCAGTATATTCATTAGATGATGATCGGGAATGAATCTTGGCATTCCGGACCATACGCTTATCGAAAATTTGTTTGCCACAATGTGCTTGTCATACGTTTTTCTACTAGTCTTGCTTTGTCAGCCAATTCGGGAAAACCGAATGTAACCTCAGTCGATGATTTAAGTTGGGATAATAAGTTGGGACAATGAAGTGAGTGAAGTGCTCTCCCAGAACGATTTCTCTAGATATCATCATCAATAAATTGGATTAGATACCAATTACGTAACGATAGGAAATTGATTATGCAATCGATTACTCTGTTTGTCTTCTATTCCAGATGAATGCAACTTCTATTGGCTAATTTCTCTAGAAATCCAACTTAGATTAAGAAATGAATTCATTTTTTGCAAGAGCATCCATCCTCCGGAGTAGTTGGACCTGTTGTATGCATTTATGGGGAGCAGTCGGCAACTTTAAAATATTCATCTAAGAATCTTCTTCGTATTATTAGCACTATACGCCTTCATGCAAAATGTCTTGTTAGACTAGTAAGTATGTAAATAATCATGTAAATCCCGTGGCGATCTCTTTTCTAGATGAATACGATGTAGAAAGAACAGTTAAAAGGTGTCATATACTAGACCTTTCGTTTAAAACTTTTTATTCTATTGTTCCCTTTGAGGAACAATTAATTAATTACCTCTGCTACCTCGTTGGACTTGCTTAGAACATTTACTTATTATTCTTTTGTATAAATTATAAGTTAAATGTGTAACAAAAAAAACCTTTCGTTTAACGCTGCAGCGAATGTAAATATTTTGCGTAATGCGAACGTATCAACTATTAAAATTAATCAGAGGATTTTGATGACCTTTGAAAACACCTTTAAGACCAATGGCCAAACGCCGTATGTTGCAAGTGAAGCTTTTTTGTAAATTACAAAAGTGTTGCTAGGAAAATGACTCGTCCAAAAGTTCAGCTAGCTACCTCTAGTTTTCTTTTTCAAAATAGATCCAGAATAGAGTGCCATACGCTAAGTTGCATCCATCCCAAGGCAAATTATAGCTTGGAGTTTTCGTAACTTAGCAATTTTATTACACTCTACATCACTGTGGTGGACAAGGGCATATCAAGTTTGCACGGATTCATACAACAGTCAGAAGGACTTTAATTAGGCCAGCCTTTTATCATAGCGATCTGCAATCTTGTGCTCAATCTAATGGTCGCAAATTTTGAGACATTTTGATGAAATTTCGTACATTGATGTGCCTTGACGCGGCATTTCTGCCTCGGAATATAAAATTTGATTTTTCAGTTGAGCACATAGTGTTCTCTTGTGACTAGCGTGCAACCACTGCACCAAATTATGGCTGTTAATTTATAGGTCATGTACCCCCGGATAATTACTTTTGAATGTGATAAATGAAAAGACAAGCTTAGCATACCTTATCCTTATATCCTTCGAGAGTTTGGCATGAAGAACTTTCTTAGCAAAAATAACAAATTAGTTCAAATTGCCTGTAAAGAAGTCACAGAACTTTATTTAACCTGGAAGTTTATTTTTTATTGTATTTGGAAAAAAGTTTATTAAACTTAGCTATGAAAAATAAAACTCCACGGACTATTCCCTATGGTGATATTTTACTACTACGTCTGCTAAAAATTTTTGTGCCAGTGAAAGCATTTCTTTCGCTCTGCTCTTATGCACGCGAATACCTTTCTTATTCTTAACATCGTTAACTTTACCTGTAGAGAGTTTTTAATGTTAATCAATCCACCAGATAATTTCGACATCATTTGAAATTCTCATTTAGAGTTCATTTCATTTTTCGTTTTTCGTTGTCCGTTTTTCTTTTTTCCGTTTTCCTCATGTTCTTTTTCTTTTTTTTTTTTAACAGATGGACAAATAATTCATTATTAACTTAAGTAAGATTATAGCAATGAATCGTAAAGCCGCACTGAAATCGAAACATCATGAAATGGATTAAATGAACTATAAAGTATTGAGCCAACTAATAAGAGATAAGATACAGGAGGAATATGAACTGAAGTAAAGAAAAATAGATTATGAGTTTTGTTTTCGTTTTAAAGCTAAATACTTTTTGGTTTACCTAATAGTATGTGCAAACGATTCAAATGAACACATCATCGTACGAAAAAATTTGTACGAAAGTGGAGAGAATTTAATTAAAATTCTAAAAATGGAAAAAAAACTAAAAAATAAAAAAAAATAAAAACAAAACAAACCAAAACCAAAATCTTTTAATTAGAAGTAAGCAGTAAATAGTGTCTAGAATGTCTAGAACATAAATGACTTGAAAATGGAAAGCTAGAGGTAAAATTTTTATAATATGATTACCTTATATGATTGCAACGGTGGAATACGGGGGAACGTAATACAGATCGCAAAACCATTAAATGATGTTGCAAGGTGGTAGTGTAGTGCAGTTGAAATCCATTAACTCGCGACATTAATTTACATTATAATTAAGTGAAATGTCAAGCAAATACATATGCAAACTTTGTATGATATATAAACTCGCGTAAACATAAGCTAGACAAACGCACACGCACACACACACACACACGAATATACATCTCACTTATATCAAATAAGATTAGATACATGGTTAGCTTGGCGACCTTAACAGAAACATTTCATTTGATAAGATTTTGCAAAGTCATAAGTATGTCAGGTTGATTAACTTCGATGTTCGTGGAATAATGAGGTAAATCATAATCACTACAAATCAACTATTGTACACAGAGAACACACATGAGTGCGAATGTCACTAAGTTTTATGAATGAATATTAATGGTTGCTGGTTGCTCTGTATGCATGTATGTATGTATGTATGTAATAGACACACAAGGAAAAAAAGTATACAAATCAAAAAAATGTTACATGTGCACAGCTTGCCTGCCTGCCTGCCTGCCTGCCTTGCTGCTTGCTTGCCTGACTGCCTGCGTACGAACGAACGCAATGCAAACGTAAGCTAGGCTATGTGACACTTAGGTTCACCATTCACTCATTCACTCACTCTCTTAATGGTTTAACTTGCTCACTAGATGAATTATAATGACAACGTAACATTCTAGCAGTCGTTGTGCGTGGTTTTGGATTTTTTTCTTTTTTTGATTTTTTTTTTTTTTCTTTTTTTATAAATACTGGACTAGCAGACATCCGGTTATTGTTGAACGAAATGGAAAAAAATTCACAAAAAAAAACAAAAAAAAAAAACGCACAAAAATATATTTTTTCACACATTTATAAAAATTTTCAAATGTATTAATGTTAGTACTGGTGCTGGTGCTGCTGCTGCTGCTATAGTGCTGGTGTGTAGTCACTGTTGCCATTGTACCCTGAGATTGTTGCAGATAATATATTGTAGATGTGTGCACAATGTTTGAGTTTCTGTTTACAGGAAATCTTTATAGCTAAAGTTCACATATACATCTTAGGCGTTTGCTTGGTAATGTGTTAGTGAGGCGCTTGTCTTGTCAATTGCTGTGCTTTTGTTGTCGTAGTCACGGTGTCATTTGATATGTCATAAGCACTGATATCAACTTTTAAGATTTATTTTTATTTCTTTTTGTTTTTGCGGTTGTTGATAAGTAGAAAATGCTTAACTAAGTGATGATAGCGTTTCTCTATTACACTTTATATTGTATTTATTAAAATTTGAATTGTTATTGAATAGATTTTATTTGATTTACCGCTAACGGTATTACTGCTGTATTAAAGCAGCAAAACACGAATGATTATCAATACGCGGAGTAACATATATAATTAAATCTCCTTACTCTGCAGCTATTCCCAAAGGGTTTTACGATTCATGGTGACAATGACGGTGACGGTGGTGGTGGTGGTGGTGTTCGCAGTAGTGTGGTACTGATAGTGGTGGTGGTATTGGTGATGGTAATAGTGCTGGTGTGTTAGTGAAACGCGAACGTTTGCGAGCAAAGTTCATAAAGCGTAGAAAAAACACTCGTCTCTTTTTGCTATTTAAGCTTAAACACAAGCATACACACACGCAAACATATACTCATACTCTATCAATAAGGAGAGAAAGCAGTTAAAGCGCTCTTGATAAGAACCACCGTACTAGACAGTCAGCCAACGAATGAATGAAATGAAATGATGAGTTAATGCACGAAGTCATTTCTATAACCGAAGTCTGTGGGAACAAGCAACAAAAAAAACAAAAAAAAAAAAGTTAAAAAACAAACAGACCTAGAATAACCACAGAGTCGTCGGCTAAAACGGTAAATCAAACGATTGCAAAAATCAACAACAATATTTGCGAGAATTGGAAGAGAGAGAGAGAGAGAGAGAGAGAGAGAGAGACTCGTACAGAAACAAAAACAAAATAAAAAGCTTTAAAACCGGCTAGGCTCCACAAAATGCTCTACTTTCCTACATTTTGCCATTGAAAGAGTTTAACTAATGCTCTCTCCAATCTCTTTCTATTCATGTCTCTTTTTCTCTTACGGATTTGCTACTTTCAATTGTAGCAAAGAGAGCAAAGACAAGAAATAAAAGCAAAAAAAAAAACTAATAAAGCATTTGCTTGTGCTAACGTCAAGAGAGTGTGTAGGTCGTTTAAAGGCCGTTTGCCAATAATGTAAGCTTTTACCATATACGACGATATGCTAAGAAAGAAATATAAAAGCAGGTTAAGCCAGACAGGCCTACTCTTAAATAATCTTTTACTCTTGCTGCTAATACTCTTCTATATTCCTCTCTCTCACTCTCTCTCTTTCTCTCTCGGTCACTCTTCGTATATTTCTTTCTCCGCATTCTGTCGTGTCTTACCCTGCCTTACATTGACCGTAATGTGGGGCTTAATTGTTGTTGGTGTTTTTCATACAATTGCAAATCAAAGTCGAGGTCGTTGTACCGACTGAAAGAATGCTGGAATGGTGCTGATGATATTAAATTGTTTTCTATGTTTCGTTTATGTTTGTCTTGTTGTTATTGTTGTTTCTTCGATGGTTGCGCTACCATCGATGAGGGGGTCGGCGATAAGCGGGTAGGTGGGCTTTGTTTATACATATATATACAAATAATGTATGTTATATGTATGTGTGAGAGTTGATTTCTCATCCTCCTCTTACTTATGCATACCAAACAACCGCCCGTCGAATCTACCAACAATCATACAAATTGCAAAAATAAAAACAACAATAACAAAAACAACAACAATTGCGTATAACTCAGGTTTCAATACGGTATCTCGGCTTTCTTTTCATTTTATTTTAATATTTCTTTGCGTTTTCTCTTCGCATTACTTGAAAATGTTGCAGTAGAAAAAATGTGGTTAAGCTGTTTAGTACACATAAAGAGCCATTTTCTTCTTATTGTTGTTATTATTATTGTTTTTATTTCATTTTGCGTTTAGAATTTTTGCTTTTTCTTTTCTATATTCTTTGTTCTTGTTGTTATTGTTGTTTTTGTTGTGTCGTCGTGTTGGTTAAGTGTAACCGTAGACAACACAACACAGTTAACTGCTATTTGATATTCAGTTAATACATGTTTTCGCATTTCTCAACTATTTCGACATTTAGTTGACTAGGAATGTTGTCGTAAAACGCCGTAAATCTTGTCTTCGATTGTACATACGTCCGTTTAACTCTCTATATATTTTCTTTCTCTCTGCATGTATGTGTGCGCGCTTGTTACACTATAACGGTCTACCTGATATTGGGACATATGCATGCACATATAAATGAATATTGTGACTGCGTATATATATATATATATACATATATATATATATATGTATGTATATATGCATAAAGTATGCATGCTTATGAGATTGGGTTATGATTATAAATATAGGTTAGAAATCGTCATCATGCTTACAAAATGTGTGAATAAGAGAATTTTTAATTTTTATATCCATTGCCAAAGACCTAAAACGTACTTGCGCCGTTGTTCAGCTTGTAACACATATATAACATATCAATTAAATATCCTTAGATCAGAGTCAAAAGCAATTCTTGGCTTAAGCTTAAGTCAATGCAGTCATGTGCACTTATCCATCCATCTCTCTGTCCTTTGTTCTTGTATTCTGTGTTTTTTTTTTTGTTTTTGTTTTTTAATGGAACTCTTTTGACGGCGAACCTTAAGATAGAAAACAGGAACATAACGTAAATGTTTTCAAATTACATCTAAACAACAAACACTTGAAATGAATGTATATCGCCAAGGGCCATGATCTCGATAGTTAAAAATTGAAAAAAAATTCATAGAAACGTTTATTGTAAAACATAAAGATTTATATACAAGTAGTAGTGCAAGGATTAAATATTTTTGTTCCTCTTACTTTTTTGATAAAAGCATTAATCATACATTACATTACGTTAATTGTCCATAGTCAATGTGCACTTTCTAATCTTTGATAATCCTTTTGAATGACATCTCGGTACCAGAAGCTGAATTTCGAGTCGATAGCAGCTCAGATCTTATCGGCAATCGACAGATTGTCCAATAAATAGTCATATTTGTCACCCTACTCGCCCAAAATCGCTCAAGCCACGTAGGTAGACTTTTTTACTCTTATACCTTTCAGATAGCCACTAGAGCACCTATTTTGGCAACTTGCACAGTTCGTATCACAAAACAGAAATGAAAAGTAAACAACGTTGTTTAGTTAAAATTTCATTGCCCACGTGGCGCTCTTGTCAGTCAACCTATATTGCTGTGGATAACTTAATAGCAATGGCAAATCTTTGCTGCTTTTCCAGAAGAACGAAAACACAAAAAAAATCTTCCGCTTTCATAAATTAAAATTTTTTTTCTATACCTCCCTTGTTCTTTATTATACTTTTTAATAGGTGGAGAAAGTTGGGTATTCGCCTTTAGGTGATATCTGACAATCTTACAGTATCTCTAAGAAATACAGTGAAATGGAAAGAAATATAAATTCAACTCAAATATGTCATGATGAGCCCACATGATCTTTTCTTCACAATCGTTGTTTAGCAATAAATAGCTAAACAACGCTAAGGCTGATCCAAATCATTTTCAATAGTTTTTTCGAGAATTAAAACACCTTGGTGTACAAAATTTCATCAAAAGTTTAATTTAGAAAGTGATTTTGAATCACTCGATATAATGAAACTTGCGTCTCTACCACAAGTCTTTCTGGCCGCTCTATACATCCGCTCAAATTTAATGTACCTTTGTCTTGCAAGTGCCGCAGAGAATAACTATGCGCTTGAAAAGAGAATGAGTGAACAATTGATAGGCGGGTAAAATAGTATTCAAAGAAAGGGAAGTTTGATGGCCATCTCCGTAAAGAAAATTCTGAACAATGTATTTGTACATTGGCTTCCAACGCATGGCCGCCATTGACAATTAATAACTGGAGAAAATAGTATTTAGCCTTAAAGTGGTTAGTTCACCTGTTCTCGCATGAGTTTCGAACTAAAAAAACTAATAACGTAATAAAGATTAGAAATTTTATAAAGCATTGGTCTCACCCGGAATGACAAGAAAATCAAATTTTTCTCTATATATAGGAACAACAACTAATTGCGACAATTTTAAAACTTCGATTGTGAAAGTGTAGATTAGTTTCTGCAGTTTTCGGTACGTCGTTTGTGACCATACTATAACTTTTCCATGATAGAATGGATTATTTAAGCTTGTGTCCAAGTTTCGAGAACCTACGTATGCACGGTTACGGTTACGGTTACGGTTAAAGAGATCACCAAAAAACCTTTGTTTAATTTTAAATTTAATCACAGAAATGCGTTTGCGTGTGACGGTCAAGCCAAGCTTTAAAAGAAAGACTGCTAAAATGTTAAGAGCGGTTGTGTTTTGAAACAGTGAGAGGAATTGTTTTAGATAGGATGGTATTTGTTTTTAAATTTCATTTAAAAGGAGACAAATATATATTCGAAGATTTCGCTATTTGTGTTAATTTTTCCTCACCTGGAGGCTGTCAATGAAAATCATGGAATGAATGGATAAATCAAACAAGAGTGTCTTTCTGGTCACCATACTCTATGGGTCTAATTTTCAAGAATATGCTACTGATCTGGAGTATTATTGTTTATATTCCTAACGAATGGAGGAATGATATATATATATATATATGTATTTGAAAAACCAGACCGGGATAGGATGTGGCCGCCGTCTAGTAGGTTAACAAATGTTATGCTTTCCCCAAGTGAACTAGACTATGACCAAATATGCTCTACCGTATTGAAATTTGAACTCTGAGCTAGTGGCTGTTCAATTTTTTGAAATTTGTCGTAATCCTTTTTTCAAACCAATCTTAAAAACATTGCCTTAGTCCGCCAAAGTTTCACAAAATGTTCTTCCATTATTTCAAAGCCATGTTAGAACAGTAATCAAAGGCTCTATTTTTTTTGTAGCTTCAAAATTAAAGAAAACATATACGTAATCGATGGGTTTGTGAAATTCCTCGCAAAAGATGAAACATCTTACCGTGTAGCGGCGGATTTTAATGTTACTAAGAAAATATTCTATAAATTTTCAAATTAAAAATCTAAAAATTCCCAATCAATATTCGTTAACTTCCGTTTTAATCTAGAATTTTTGTGTAAAAACTCGGTAGTAGGTATTGGCTCGCAGTAAATGCTACATTTTCAAAGCCTATAATGAGGTTACGTGCTTTTACTTCCATTAAAAAATAATATCAGAATCAAGAAGCCAACGAACACGAACAAGTGATGGACAGATGGATGAACATTATTTAGATATACCATGATCGCTACATTATCCCTACATATGCAGCGACAAAAATTTCAATTTTTCATTGAGTATAAAAAAAAATTCCACTTTTAATTCCCGAATGTTTTTGATCACACGAATTCATGAAAATAAGTTTCCCATTATATTATACTTCTTTGTAGTCTTTAATAAAAAATAAAAAATAAAAAAAAAAATAAAAAAAACAGCGATCTGATTAAATAAATTTGGTCTCGTAATACACAATCAAAAACTTTATTTCGCAAATATTCGCTCATTTCGAATATTTTATGGAAAGTATGGCAAACTTTTGCTTTCTTTTAATACCATTGGTCGGTATATTTCAATCAATAATGTTCGCTATAATTTTGACTTTAACTGGCAAAAGTCAAGTTAACAATTGTTGACGAAACTTTTTCTGAAGATTTGTTTTTTTTTCTTTTTTTTTTTTCTTTCTTTTAATATTTTATTCTTCTTTGCCTATAGAAACTTGAAGAGATTGTTGGAGTATGCTTAACAGTTGTATTCACGTAAAGAAATCGAATTGATGATAACAATCGGCAGAGAAAAAGAAAAAAACAAAAAAAGCACAAAAGAAAGTTTTTTTTTTTATTATTTTTATTTTCTCTATGGATTCGAAGCAAGAAGATTCTCTTAAATTAAAAAATTTAAAAAAAAAAAAAAACAAAAAAAACAAAAATACAGCCACACCTGCTTACATACTTGCTTTCCTCTCCCATAAACTATACATTATTCATCGTTTCAGATGTAAAGTATAATATGTTCGCATGTATGAATGCGCTTATAAGTGTGTTCATGAAGTATAGAAAAGAAATGCGCTACAAACAAAAGATGGAACGAACATACAAACAGTCATTTAGACAAATAACTCTTGA
Organism: Glossina fuscipes; assembly: GCF_014805625.2. Taxonomy (NCBI): domain Eukaryota; kingdom Metazoa; phylum Arthropoda; class Insecta; order Diptera; family Glossinidae; genus Glossina; species Glossina fuscipes. Next base: position 13,971,985 of record NW_023998423.1, on the reverse strand, counting down.
CGTTGCGGTTGATTGTGTGTGCGTTAGTGTGTGTGTGTGTGTGTGTGTGTTTGTGTGTGTGTTTGTGTGTGTGTGTGTGTGTGTGTACGTTTTGAAAAGACATTTTTGTTAGTTCGAGTCACATTGGGTAACTCGATGATGAGTCGGTAACGGTGGCGACGACGACAACGACAACGACAACGACGATAGCAATGACAAACGGCAACAACTGTGGTTATAGACGATGATGACGATGACGATGTTAAGGAAGATGTGGTGATATTTATAAAAGATAATCACTACTCATGTGGCTACACAAGTCAATGAATTGGCTTAAATAACAGTAACTTTACACTGTTTACTTAAAAACATGTGCGTAGAGACGTGTATATTCATATATGTATATATATATCTATATATACCTGTATATCATCGCCTGCAGAGGTGGTAAATGTTATTGACCGTATGACATAAAGGAATTTATATGCGATTATCTGTTTAGTTGACAAGTTTATGCCAAGAACTGTTCTAGTTAATAAACTTCAGTTACGGATACCAAGTGAACGCGCAGAGTGTTAAATGTATTAAATTCCTGTGCGTGTGTGAGCGAGTTTTTTTCCTTATTTGCTTGTTTTATTTCTATAGATTTATAATTTGCAATAATTTCTGCGTAAATTATTTTTATTTGCATCTGTGTGCATCTTATTAATGATTTACATTTCTTTTTTCATTTCCTTGCTAACTGTGGATGGATCGGAGTCCATACCTACATACATACATACACTGTCTATTTTGTTAATGTATATGCTGAAATGATTTAACAATGACCGTTTGTCTTCTTGACTCATCTCTTCCATATTTAAGTCTGAGTATAAGAAATGAAGAAAATAAGAAACAACATAAGAAGTTTTAATTTGCGGTAAGTGAAGAAGTCATTGCTCGTTTGGAATGTGGCTGCTTTTTTAAAATTGGTATCAAACTTATTTATAGCAATGGATTGTTGTACTTTTTTTTTTTCAATTTCTTCTCATTTATTGCTAAGCAGTTGAAATGCCATTTCCTTCGATTTGAATTTCTTCGTGATTACTCGCCACAACAAGTTCGAACAAAATTCTTCATCTCGTGAGGATAATGGGATAAATATTGTTTCGCTTTTGTGTATGCAATTCTTTTCGGTTTTCCCTAAGGTTTTTTTTTTCATTCTTCTATTAAGATAGAATACGCATCTTGTGTTTGAAAAATGGCGGCTCATTTTCTCGAAAAAATTTGTAGGCAGAGACATCTTTGTGTATTTGTTTAGATACTTTAACATTTTTCTTAAATTATTTAAAGACAAAACTGCAATGTAGCAGTAATTGTTTTAGAAGACTTTCTTGGCAGTACTTTTAACTCTCAACTTGACTGACTTATCGTAATAACAATCTGCCTGATTAAACATGGAGTAAATGATGGCTTTCGATTTTAATAAAAATATTTATATTAAAAAAAAAGGATGATAAGATCCTTTAAAGTGAGCCATTGAACGTACATCGTGTGAATTATATCATGAGTTCAATTTATGGACTGCTAACACCGTCACAGCACCAACTGTGGTAACAGGCAGCTGTCAACATGACCAGGACTGATGGGAAATTCGTTTCTGCAGGCCGTAGGCTTTATACACTTCTTCTAAATCAAAAATACACACTCATCCTATCTTCCTTTCGCACTTAACCTGGGTGCCATGTGAGCCATTTTATAGCTAAAAAAAAAAAAAAAAAAAAAAAAGAAGAAAAGAAAAAAAGAAAAAAAAAACACCACAGAACAGAACGGAAAGACAATTTTAGCATAACTTATACTCTAATGAGGTGAAAGGTTTACACAAGCGATGATAATGTAGAAAATATACTTTCTTTTAAATTTTGTTTTTTTTGTTTTAAATTTAAAAAAAAAACGATCTTTCTTTCTAAGCTATTTTTTGATAAGCCTTGATCTACGAACTAAAGCACTGATAACATATAAATGAAACTTAACTAAAAAAAGAAGAGAAGAACAAAAGAAAAGAAAGCGAAAGCCTTCTCTACTTAAGTTAAAATGTCTAAAACCTTTTCAAAAAATGTACCGGAATGTAGCGATATACAGACAGGTAGTTACATCTTAGAACATGGTAATGCGTAAGACTTTTGAAGCGACAAAAAAATTCTTCCGAGAGAGCTCAGCATTTGCTCCCGATCCAAACATAAAAAGATTTTCAACAAGCCAAACGCCCTTTCGTATATAAGGCGACAACTGTTACAAAAATCCTTTCTAGGGTAGTTGAGAAATTAGAAAAGCTTTGTGTTTTATTTAAAGAACGTAGGGATAGATGTCTCTAGGTGAATACATGCCGTAAAGGCTTAACCACGATGGCACACAGAGCGTGGAAGCGCACACTCAGCGCGCCGAGGGAAAACCTCGAGTTCCCGTGGAGATAGATATATGGGCGTATCTCTCCCCTGGTGAGGGCAAGGCACTATCGAAAACCTCTGTCTTTCTTTGGGTCAGACTAAGAGTTGCTGTGCAACTCCACACCGAGCCGAGGTTCTTCCCGCGATTTGGCCTAACCACAGCCACCACAAAACTATCGCAATGGGCCGTTACCAGCGAAGCTAGAAAAGTGCTTCGGCGGCTGCTGACACCCTGGGTACCGGAAATAAAGAAGATAAATAAGTATTGAAAGAAGAATCAGAAAGCCTTTGGTCAGAGTTAGTATCAGATCCCATACGAACTGAAGACTTGGTATGGGATAGAATCTGCAGAGAAAAGAACTCAAGGACAGCGAGAGAGGAAAATTTCACTTTGTTTTGGCTTGGTTTGCTAAGCTTGAAGTTCAAGCTTTAACTTAGTTTCTACATTTTTTTATCCGTCTCAAAAACATGCTAAACAAAACACAAACACACGTCACAAAAAGATGATAACTAAACTAAACTCCAAAAAACGTGGAAAACGTAAACTTTATTTTTTATTTATACTTCTAAGATCGTAGGTTAAAAAAGATTCATCATAATAGAAGACCATAATGCCACAGCCATGGATTGAACGCGCAAGGTAAAGCATAGTGTATGAAAGGAGACGAGTTCAGTAACATTCTCTGGAATATGAGGCTAATGTAAGGTTTCAAATTTGATTTTCTAATAAAATTAGGGCAAATCAATAAAAATCCTAGAGGTTTTGCTTGCTTATTTTATGTTTATAATCACCAAAAGAAATGAGTTGGTTACGTGTAACTCTTATTCCATTCTCATTGATAGCAACCACAAACAACAAATAGGATACCTTTGGGGTAGCATTCATAATATTTATGCATGAAAAATAACATAAGAAAAACTTATAGGAAAGAATTAAAACCTGAATGAATAAAGATAAGCACGCTTCCTTTAAAAGTGTTTTTTTCTTTATTTGACACCTGTTTGATGATCGGAAGAGTTTTTTTTTTTTTTTTTTAAGTAAATACTATAAATTATGATATTTATAGTAAGATTAAAAATTATATATGCAGAATTTCTGGTACAAAGGCGTAAGTCATCGAAGAAGTCTTTAGGGGAACTTGAAATTAATTGAATCCGTATGTATTAACATCTATTACCTTGGCTCCAAAATATATTTTTAGCTCACTATTCCACGCAATAAAGGTCGTTAGCTTTTACTTTTTACACTGAACGATTGGGTTTATTGTGCTTGTTGCGATCAGTAGAAAATTGAATTAATTAATTGGAAATTTCGCACCGTCAAAAAAAAAAAAAAATTATATTCAGCTAGAGTCGAAGGTTCTACCACGATTACTAAGTTGTGTATTATTTTTCTTGAAACAAGAAGCAAAGATCCATTCACTCAGTTTATCAATTTAGGTCGCGAAGAAAATATTTATCCGATTTGGCAGCACTTATATATACGATCTTGCATATATTATATCTGGAAAAACCTAGTACTATGTAGTTTTTGAATTTGTTACGAAAACTATATTAATCCACTTCCTAATGAGGCCGTCGTCCCTTTTTACAAGGACATTTACGCGTATCTTGGAAATTAAAATTGATCTTGAATTTTTCCATCCAAAAGGCCTATTTTGTGCAATTGTTAAAGGGAGGGGGGGGGGGGGGGGGATTATTTTAAAGGGAAGGATTTGATATCTCACATTTGAAAGATTTTCTTTTTTCATTTCTTTGCGCTTGTATAATAAAAGTCATTTCGAAATTTGAATGCGTAGGAAGAGTTAGTAATAGGTTGGGGAAAAATTCAAGGAGAAGCGCTTAAAGCTCTTAATTAAAAACACTACAACTCTGAAGCTGAAAGATAGACACGAGATTAAATTTATTTATTTTGTATTTTCTTTACGCATAGGCTGAGGTAAAAATCATGTTGCCAATCGCTCAGGAGATGTCCTCTATGAGTACGTACGTATAAAGATGATGAGGATCCGAAAGAAGTACGGAAATGTATAATGTTATTAACATACATAGGGCATATCTAAACCGACTCAGATAATCATGCTAACCAGGAATACGTTGTAAAGCAAACGTTTTGAAGAATCTCCGATCTCGGTGGGCGTGCCTGTGATAGGCATAAAATTTTCAATTGAAAAAATTTTTGGAAATTATACAATTCAAGCTAATTAACATTTATAGTTAGCATGACGTAATGATTTCTATATAATTAGCTTTTACTTATTGGTCTACAATTTGGACGTATATTATTTGACCAACTAAGGGTAAACGTGAAAAATATGAGCGTTTACTTCAATTTCAATCTACAGACATGGGAATAGTCATATGAGATATCGCAAGTATTCTGCAAAATAATTATTTTATTATGATCTGTTTGGTAGGATTATACGAGAAGGTTACTCCTTTTCTCTTCATCCTCCCTATGAAAGCAATCATTTCATATAAATCAATATTTAGTTTATATGTATAAATAATTTTAAGAAATTTTATTTAAATTCCTAGAGTGACGATATTTGACGGAACTAGGCATATAACAAATTGTAAGCAATGAGCAAAAAAACTTACATAGTTGCATTTTCCAAAAGCATTGCAGACTACCACGCACAAGAGTTTTTTTAAACCTTTCGGATAAGCGTCTAAAACTCATTTCTAAATTTTGTTAAAAAATTTAATTTCATTAAAATTTTGTGAAATCATTACGACGTCATTTGTGTGATCAAAGTAAAATCCTTACTTAAAAAACTGTTCGAAAATTTTCAATTATTTGCAACTAGATCGAAATGTATGTCATGATCCGCTTTTTTTTCGAAGAAAAATTTAACTTGTAGAACCTTGAACCTATGACTTCATCTTTAGTAGGCATCTTAATTGGAATCCGTTGTTGTATCTATATAGAAGTTATCTATATTTCGTAATAGGTATAAAATCTCTTCTCTTGTTGTTGGAAGATGAAAATGGAAGTTCTATTTCTTCGAAACGAACTTGTGCGCAAACATGATGGACCGATCGAATTCGTATCGCAAAGAGGCATTACGAAAGCCCTATTTCGGAATGCGAAATTTGAATATCTACCAGTTCGTGTCACAGCATGAAAATTGCAATCGTGCGATCACATCAATGGGTCGACCTAATTGCCTTTTTTTTGTTACTTTTGATACACATTTTTACAGAAATATCGTAAGGTAAAAATTAGCCATGATTCATGATCAATCTGATGATTTTCATTTTGCGTCTTAACTATGCCCCATCTTTAGATATTTCGGTCGCGTTTGTTAGCGGAATAACGTCTTTATCAAAACAGATTTTTGAGATGATATATGGTCTCTCTTAGAATTTCTAGATCGGTTGTGTTCAAGAACAGATGGATGAACGAACTTGAGATATTTTTTGTGCTAGATCGAATTAAAAAATACAAGACAGTTGTTTAGAATATGAATAAGGCTAAGGTCTAATATATATATCTATAGCGAGTTAGTCATAATTGCAAAGCGAAAAGGACAAAATGATCCCATCTATCGATGGTAAGAATAAATTCTTCAACATACGACATATTTTATGCTATCGTATAAATTTACATATGTATATGTGGATTAAGGATGAGCTGACTTATTTATAAGAAAATATATATATTTATCATCATTTTATAAATTTATAAACTTACCTCAGTTTTAAAGCTAAGCTTGAGGTCCTTTGAGATGCATTTCTTTTCGCTTTTTTTTTTTTTTTTTTGTTTAAATTTCATTTCAATAGTTTTTCGTCCTAAATGAATTTGAAAAATCTTTAGTTTAGTTAAGGTAATGAAAATTTTGTAAAAAGTTTAAATCGTCGCACCATCATCATAATAACCGTTTTCATCGCACTTTACGAAAAACAGAGAGTTTGAAATATAAACGTTTGTAGGCGAGACTAAAGCACTCAAGTAGTTGACACTTTTGTGACAAACTTTTGACAGAGTTAACACAATTTTAGTATAGTTAGTTAGATTGTAAGGTAGCTAGCTATGTAGGTAGGCAGGCTGGCAAGCAATCATTCAAATGTCCGGTTGTGGTTGGCAAACAGTATGCATGCACGAACATAAATAATTTGTGAGAAACTTTGCGTGTGCGTGAGTTTAATTTTTTTTTTGTACATTTTTCTTTTCTTTTTTTTGCTTTTTCTCTAATAAAATTTCATTTCAATACCAGTGGCAGTTATAATGGTAAGTATAAGTTATGTGCATTAAAACTGGCCTCGTCATTATTAAATGAATTTGCTAACTGTTCATAAATCATGGTTTGTTAGTAATGTCCGACATATAAGGACATCGGTAACAATGTTTGGTAGATCTCTTGAATTTGTATTGCATTGTGTAAGATTTTCTGTTTTTTAATTTCAATTTTTTATTTATTTATTTATATATTAATTTTATTTATTTATTTTCTTTTTTTTTCATACTATTTTAGCATTTTTTGCTGAATGTTTCCGCGTCTGGTAGCAGTTACGTGGTTTAAGCAATAAACCGCGACGTTCAACGACCGTTAGACATATGATTGAGTTGTACGGCGAACATCATGCGAATAAGCTATAAAATATCAAGTTAGTAAGAACACGTAGAGTTTACCACACGAGAAACGATTATAATAACGTGAAAAAGTTTTAATGTTCTTGGTGAAACCAAAAAAAAAAATACAAAACAAAATACAAAAAAAA
>NW_023998423.1:13931006-13964755 GCF_014805625.2 Glossina fuscipes | reverse complement strand
CACACGCACCGACATATTCATCTTTAACGTTCATAGTTTAACTGCCAGATTTTTCTTTCTTTCCAAAAAAAAGAAAAATAAAAAAAAAAAAATTTAAATGTATTTTAAATTTAATATATATATATTTAAAAAGAACTTTTTTTTTTCTTTTTTCCTCTTTGCTAGAATGTTAACGTTATTCTTAAACCAGCCACAGACGTACTAAGTATATAACTCTAAATCATTCATCCATCCATCCGTTCGAGAATATCTTCAATTTAATGCACATACGAAAACACACACAAACACGCACGCACAGTCACTATGTATTTGCGCTTACAATCAAGCGGTTACTACTACTCTGGTCACTTAATAAATCAGGTATCACAAGCGTATTAGCACAACAGCAGCTGTAAATGTATTTTAAAGTCAGACAAGCATTTGTTTAAACCACCGTTTCTTGTGAAAGTTCCGTTTTAACTGAAATGTTTGTATGCCAAACTACAACTTAAGCTTACTCAACGAGAATAGTGTCTGTGTTGGCTGTGCTTGTTTGAAAATGTGCAGCCCGCCGTTCTGCTTGTTTCATGCCATGCGGCCGCTGTTGCTGCTGCTGCTGCTGCATAGTGCTTGGTCGGCTGATTGTTAGCTTTGGAAAGAAAAAAAAAAAAAAAAAAATTAAAAAAAAAAGAAAATAGAAAAAAAAAAAAAAATGCAGAATAAGAACAAAATAACAGATGGGCAGAGAAAGCAATTTTTCAGTGTTGTACTGAATGCTGACAGCGCTGTTTAGTTTTTCATGACTTTTTCCCATGTTCATGTTGTACTTGTTGTTGTTGTAAGTTTTTCCTAACAAACTTTGATGTAAACGCATATAGACGAACTCTGTTAAGTATATTTACGGTATGAGTGAAGTGATTGTGAGAGGTAGCATAAGATTGTAGTTAAAAGTCAAAAACGGTACTTGTCAATGAACAGAAAAAGGAGACCCGAAGTTTCTTAAATGCAATTACGATATTATAAAAATACGATATATTATCAAAGCAATGCTTACAAAAGAAGAAAAAACTTTTTTTCCGATACGATATCCTATAAATTTTTAAGATTTGCAACGCACTTGACCCATATCCTATTTTCATGTGGACTACGAACGAAGTATGAATGCAAGAAAAAGTCTTAAAAGCCAAAAAATTTCGTCTCCGAAAATTTCCGTTCATTCATTCGATTTTATGACGACTGTATGCTTGAAATTAACGTAACAAGGCGACCAGATGAAGGTCATCTTCGTATATATCCTTTGAAATAGTTGCTAGCTGAATATTGAAATTATCTCAATCGGTGAGATCCTCAAGTGACTGTTCAAGTTCAAGTCAAAATACTATTTTTCAACGACTTTTGTCGAGAACCATTGAAACGAGAGCAGGTTTTATGTAATGCCTTCATATCGGAACTGGTTCAAAAGCGCAAAGATGCAATGCATTTTCAATGATTCAGGTTAGACCAGTGAACTAAATTTCATCAAACTATGTCGAAATTTGCGACTTGTAGATTGAACAGATATCAGACATTCACCAGACAGATGGGTGCAGAGTCATTGTTGAATCGGTTAAGAAAATATTTTTGATGGATTGGTATAAACCACTTCAGTCGGAATAAATTTGCTATGCCCTTATCGCAGGCAGTGTAGGGTGCAAAAAATAAGTAGAAATTTTATGTTCCCATTAACTTATCCACAACAATAACAAAGAACATCTGCCAAAATTTTTGTTGCCATAAAAGGAAACTCTATCCGCGTTCGTAAAATTGGTTATCGTAACGCGGCCGCTTATCTCTTATCTTCTTATAATGTCAATCAATTTATTGATCTGCGCACGATTAGCAAACCTAACAGGAAAAAAGGACGTTTCAATTTCCCGTTTTCTTACGACATCAGTGTCTTGTTCCAGCCATTCGCCTTAATTTTCAAGTTTGATTTAAATGAATTTTAAGTACGTACAACTAAGGCGGTATATATGAGCTTGAGTTTGAACTTAAAAAGTTATTCGCTTGTTGTTGTACATAATATGAGCTAAAATGCATGATGTGCATGATATATATATGTAAAGAAAGTCTCTTCGCTTTATGCTACAATCAAATGTTATCTCACAGTTAGTGGTTGGATAATTTCAGCAGGGGGACGAACGGGCCGACATGACCAAGTCAGTTTTGCTTAGTCTTTTCTGTTTTTCACACTGATGATGCGGTTTCCAATGCATATTGATCTTGTGCGGATGTATGTGACATTCAGGAGGGCTTGAGATAAATCTATCTTTAGACCTGAATCGATTTAACCTCGACCGTCAAGGTTCTGTTCTTTGCAACTCACAGGTTGGATGTATTTTCACGAAATTAGTCGCACTGCCGGGTTGACAATGCCTATTGCAGAAAATATATTATATTGTTACGACAGCTCCTCATATAATACCTTATTTGGAAGAAAATCGTAATGCGAAAAATATTTATTTTTAAAAATTTTGCGACAAAAATCGCTGAGTGATAATATTTTCAAATGCTACATTGATCTGGACAATTTGAACCGAAGGAACTTATTTTCTCGTTCACACTTAACCACTCGTGCGTTTTTGTATAGAAAAAGTGTGTAATTTTTAATATTTTATAATGAAAATTGGTCAATAATAAAGCTTTGGCATAAAAGTCAACTGTTCTGAATTTGGATCATATCGGTGATCTTATCTCATCTATATATTCTAGTGAAAAAAGTAAGCTTTGTCTATATCAACAAATTTTAATTACAAAAGTAGATAAAGAGTAATAAGGTCTTTGAGATTTTGAAAATTTTTCAAATTTGGACTACCTTCCATTATACGAGGCTTCCGTGCGAAGGTGTTGGGGAATAAATAAAGAGAGAGACTATTACGCAAATTGGTGTAAATAATCGTTGTGCTTGGCCTACCTATAATATTTTCATCACTTTTAAAGTAATAAATCCCAGGGTCTTCCGCAAGATCGTAAATTCTTTAATCAATATAAAAAAAAGATGAATTTACGCATCTGGTCACCTTATACTCTTTTTCAAATAAAAACGAATATTCAAACAGTCATTGCGCTGTGTAACAATATACAAATCAGAACGAAGGAAATGCCGATGCTGCTGTTGACTGCAGCTAAACTGAAAACAGCAGACAGACTGAGTATTATATATACACGCACATATTTATTTGATACCAAATACAAATGCATAGAGAAGGCGCAGACAATGTTGCAATGACGGAATGAGTAGTAAAAGCACACAGAAGCCAAATTAACGGTATAGAAACTGGGCTTGGATAATATTATAACACGCGGTACAGATGTTTGGCAAAAAGGACGGTTTTTTTTTTTTTTATTCTTTGGTCCGTTATTGATGTGTATGCACATGTGTATGTTGCGTTAGATGCGTCGGCGCCTTAGCACCCTCCCAGCGTTAAGTTGGTGATATCTTTGCATCAACACCGCTGCCGACTATCGCTTGGCCACAGTCACTGGAACAATAAACTCTTGTCTGTCGCAAAACCATAGTAGCGTTGATAGTGTATAGTAAATAAGAAATAGTAGTAGTAGTAGTGGTAGTGAGCTGCTTGCCACTTTACAGACAGTCGGCCTCATTCCATTATTTGAATGATTGCCTACATGTGCACACACAATCATATGTATTTTTATATAGATTTATGCATATGTAGGTCCAAATGAGCGAATATATATATATTCTCTGTTTTGCAGGCGACTGCGTATAAATTGTAAAAACAAATCTCTTAGCAGACCGCAAATATGTGGATATTTGGAGCAGGGCTCTCTTGACTGCAAGCAGGCGACTCTCTTCTGGAAGACGTATCTTGCTTTGATCTCTCTTTCTCGTTCTCTCCTTCTCTCCCTTTCGGTCTCTCTCCCTCTCGCTTTCTCTCTTTCTCACTCTCTCTATCGTTATTATTCCTTATCGCTCTGGTATTCGATTTTTATATGGCTTGGGATTACACACGACTTATGTTTCGTGTGAGGTGCTTGTGTGGTCCGCTCTTCCGTAACACCCGTAAGTAGAACCGTTATACTGGTGTTAAACTACGTCTCGTCTATCGTCTGGGTTTGTGCCAAATTATACGAATCGTTGTCGTACACATATGTGCAATTGGAATCTTTCTTTTTTTTTTTGCCAACTCTTGCCCCTCTTGCGCTTATAATATAAATGCATACGTTACGACGCTATACACGAACAGAAAGGAATTCCCCGAACAAAAGTGCCGTTAGACTTTGGACTTTATTTTGTTGTTGGTGATGCTTTTATTACGCAGTAACGGTTGCTATTGTTTTTGCAATTATTATAGCGTATATACTGCGCTCTTATTAATAAATCCGAGATTCGTTTTTATGCATACGCTTATATATGGCTGCAATGCTCGTATTCGTTTTATCTCGGGGCTCAATATTTATTGTGTTGTCTTCAATGTCGGGTTTCACGTTTTGTAAATTTCTCAGGCTGATGTGTATTGAACAAACGCCCATTACTGATTTCCGCTCAATTTTCATGTGTTGTCGAAGGCTTGCTAAGTTAGGTGAAACGATTTCTTTTATAATATTGCAGATTATAAAATTTTATGCTCTTTCACGCTCTTTGTCATTTCAATAACGTTGTGGTAGGTTACGTCGACATTCATAGGGAACACATAAGCAAGACAAAAATTATTAAAAAACTCTTGTTTAGATCATCGACAGGTTGCTTTATAAAACCAACTCTGTACGCATTAACAACATCTTTTACGTTTACGTTTTAATAACTAAAACTCTGGTTAGAATAATAGAACGTTGTGCGCTCACTTATAACATATTTTAAAGAAATTATATAACGTTGACCTTATCCTGGACAAATTTCGAAAAGGAATTTTATAATTTGTGTAAGATTGGCAAGAAAAAAGTTCCAGTGCATCCTGTCTCTAGTCATTTAAATCCTTCGAAAGGTAGATTGGGGATAAGCGCGTACAATACTTGACAGTGCTGGAAATGTTTTTTGTTTTTCCTGAACCTTCCTCTCGGGGTTTACGGGATTTGTCTTACTGATACATGCATGCCCTTAGTAAGCGGATTCGACAAACGATATATAGCTAAGACCATAACATACATTTAAGTTTGCTACTACATCTCGCAAGGTGGGAAAAATGCTATACTACTCAGAATCAGCTCTTCGTCAGAGTTGTATCAGAGTCCTAGTGCTCTACTATTTTCTCAGATGTATGTCAAAGTCAAGAGAAATGAGAACGGAAATTAAATCGGTTTAGATTTAACTGAAAGGTTTACTATTTATAGGACGCTGGATTATATAACAAATCTCTTAATTTGGTACAATCATGAGCAATAGGGTTATTATGCTCGTTAAAAATGATTGCAAATGATTGCTCTTAGGAAAATTTATAGGTTTATTGCATGTTTAAGACGAAGGGAGGCCCATGTAAAAACGCTTTCAATCATAGAATCAAAGTTAATCCGGTTTTTGGATACTTGGAGACAAAACTCAGATCGATTCGTATCTAATTTTTTTAAAAAAGTTAGATAACGTATACAATTGGTAAACGGTGGTTGTTTTGTAGTGTTTCCCAAATCCTAGAAAGGAACTTCATTTATGTAGGTCACAAGATTTAAAGGAAGGTTTAATCTCAAAGACATTAGGATCAACCGATTTGCCCAGCGAAGCTAATGTAACCAAAAATCCTTACACTTTCTTCTTTGCAACGGTATTTAATGAAACATCCAGTAGAAAATAACTATGCGACAAAAAAAAAAGATGAAAACATTTTGTCGGTAAATTTTAATTAATCACTTTGCATCCTGAGCTTCGCTCTAAGACGAAATCTCCTTTATTCGGTTTAAGAAATATTAGAGACAACGCAAATGAAATAAAGAGATTTTTTTATTATTAAGATTTATGATGGAATCGTAGAGAAATTTTTAGTGTATTAAATATAAAAAATAAAAGAAATAAAAAATAAAAAATAAAGGATTTCTATGTCATATCTCAAGTGTTACCTCTTTCTGTCTTTTCCGTTTTGGTTCGTCGTTCTCTTAAAAAGCTTTCACCTTTGTAAGAGTCTCTTTCATTTTGCTCGTCTTATTTATCAGTGAATCACTGACGATTGCTATACTTCGTAATTGATTAGGGCAGGTCAGGCGGTCGTGAGTAAAGGGTACACGTAAAAGCTTTTTTCTTTTTTTTTTTTTTGCTCTATAGTCTATTTATTAAATCGCAGCGACTCCTTGTCCTTTTTATTTCTTCTTTATGTTGCTATAATTTAGAATAAAAAATTAAGAAGAACAAAATTTCTTCTAAGACAACCAAACAACCCTTCAATGCAAAATCGCTTTTTCTCAATATACGCACAAATAGAGCGTTAACTAACATTTGTTCGTTTGTTTGTTTATTTATTTTACTTATTACATATAATATATATATATATATATATATATAATTATACGTAGAAGAAATTTCAATATTTAACAGGCTTTCAGTTTTCTTCGGCAAGAGGATTTTATTTTAGTGCACCTAACCTTGTCTTTCCGTTTCTATGATAACTTCACGCACACGAACGAAGAGAGCCGTACACGTGCCTGAATCTTTTGTAGCCGTCGTTTGTATTTCGCCATTTTTTTTTTTTTTTTTTTGTGTTTCTTTTCCTATTGTTGGGCTTTGCATCTTGAGCTCATTTTCAAATTACGTTTATTTGCCTTCTTAACTTGCGAGCTGTGCAAAAAGTTATGCTACCAATTCACCAGCCAAGCCAACACATTCATCCGCGCATACTGAGTTCATTATTTACTCATTGTATGCTTCTTATTTTATACAGCTTGCGTGTGTGTGTGTGTGTGTGTGTGTGTGTGTGTGCGTTTATATGTATGTGTATACTGTTTTATCCTTTCGTTGTACAATTTTTCTTGTATTCAACGGAAAAGATTGTAGATTTTTTCTGTTGTTCATTCCTTATAAAGAGGGATGTACGTACACATTATGCATTCTTCCGTACATATCTATAGCTACGTGATACGTCTCAACATCAGCCCCTTTCACTCTTTTTCTTTCTCACTCTCTCTCTGTCTCTCCATCTCTTCTCTCTCTCTCTCTCTCTCTCTCTCTCTGTTTCTTCACTCTCGCCTACAGAATTTTATAACAATGCTTTCATAAACTCTTTGCAAGTTTTTACACAAGTGCTGCTTGTTTTTCCTTCGGTTTCTCTTCTCCTTTTTTTTTTTTTTTTTTTTTGAACTTTTTGTATCCTTTAGAGGAAGAATACGCAAATATATTTACTTTGTAATTGCGTTTGTGACAAGCAGAAGTTCACAAGATCACCGTGGCTTAGCTGCATCGGTCCATCCGTCTGTCCACAAATATTTCAAGTCCTAAGAATAGGAAAAAATGAATGAAAATCTCAATACATTTTGAAATACAAGACCCGTGTTCCATAAGACCTTGCAAGGTAAACATTCCTTAGCTGCAGTTTGCTTCTTATGAATCACTTTATACAAAAAAAAACTTCAGTTCTTCGATATCGACTTGAAAATCTTTAGGACCTAAGAGAAATGCACGAAAAGCTAAAGAAAAGGAAATCAAAAGAAAAATAAATCTTGCTTACGCTGGGTTATGCTGGCTTACAATAATAATTCGCGCATTTATCAGCCAAATAGGTGTTAGCGGACGTTTTGCCCTAATCTAACTCGGACTATCAAAAAGTTGAGAGATTTAATGCATAAAAACTATTCAGCCTATATTAATAAAATGAATGAATGATCGCCTGACTGAAGCGTAGGTATTCAAAATTCGTTTTAATGCTTCCCATAACTTTCTTACACAATTTCTTCTTTTTTTTTTTTTTTTTTGGTACAAATATATATATATATATATGTTCGTCTCTTAATACATGTGTTGAAATAAATGTATATATGCTTGTGTATGCTATTATACTTGTGTATAATTGTGTAAAATTAGCTCTTTCAAGTGTAGTTTTTCTTCTTGTACTTAATTTGAAAAATCCGATTTAAATGCAAATATTTAATTAACCACATACTTGAGGCTGGAATTGAATGCTTATTCATTCCGCTGATTCACTGCAGCAAGGGTATGACCGCATCTTTCTTCGCGTTCATAGGTTTGTGCCTCTATATAAACAGTGAATTATTATTGTGTTCTTCTACGGTTGGTTATTACTTTAAGGCCTCGTTTATAGTCTTTGATAAATTTTAGTGATTCTCTTCCTGTTTTTCTTTTTCAGTCGACTGATTTCATTTAGTAAAAAGATAGCGCGAAAAAAAAAAATAAAATAAAAAAAAAAAATTAGGGTTAATTATATTGCAATTATTGTGGGCTTTATTATTAATTCAACAGAGTCTTAAAAGTCAATGTGATTTTTGTTTTCATTAGACGTTTAGCATAAAATTATTTTTTAACCAAAAGTTTCCCAATATATATATTTGCAAAGATTTACCAAAGGATGAGATAAGTTCATCTACTATACTTATGCTATAGGATTTAAAAATAGATTGGCTTAATCGTTTGGTCTTTGCTATAAGTGGAATTATTTTCATATCACTGACTTCCGACTATTATTTGCCTTTCAAGAGGAGTGTCTAAAAAGTTTGAGGAATCGTAGAACAATTTTTTTTTTTGGTTTTGATGATAATGTAAGAATGTAAGATTTTTATTATAATTTTTAATGATTTAACACCTTAAGTGCCATTTCGTCCTTATACCTTTAGCAGTTACCACACATATATACAAACCTAATTGTTTAGCTTTTGAACTTTATCAACCAAAAAAGCAGTTGACTATAGAACGCACATGCATGCAGCCTTTATGCGTTTATTCGCCCTTGTCGAATGTCCTTACGATATTTTTAGGAAATATTTTTGCCACTTTGTCAAGTCGTTTCATATATCACACATACTCTTCGTTTGACTATTATGCGACAATATCGCTAAAGAGGTCGGCATACTGGCTAACTTAATTTCTATTTTTATAATTATTTGCTTAACACTTATTTTACTTCGGTGTAATGTACCTTTTACCAAAGATATAAATTTCAAAAATCTCAATTATCTTGGAAGACAACATCGTCCCGTAAGTGGCTTAGTGATGACATATTCTTGGCTGAGGCGTTCTCTAAAGTATTGCAAAATAATTTAGAAATTTAGAAATTGACTTAGGACGGGGAGCAATTTTAGGTCATCCAGAACCTGGATTCTGAAAACATCACTATACACAGATATGTGCGCCGTAGCTGTAATGAGCACTTAGTCTGCGAAGCCGTAACACTTACAGAGCAAGACTTCTCGGGCACATACCCAATAGGCTGCTGCCACACTCTGCCCTCTTTTTTCTTACCCCCGCTTCCTTTTGATCATTACTGTGTAAAGGACACATCCCCCAAGTTATTGAGCGTACACAGTACAGCTGTTTTCGTTTTCTACAAGCAACCACTTAGAGCAAGTCCCGTACATGTTCGGACACGGAGCTTTACGGGAATGGTTATAGAAAGAAAGGAATGAAGAAAGGAAGTAGTGTTCGACTTGAAAATGGAATTAACAGGTTTGGTGTGGTAGACTACTGTTGGGGGATTGTTCCAAAGGCGGACAATACGGTTAAAAAACGACGAGTCTCGATATATAAGTAACTCCAAAACGAGTGGATGGGAACGCTAAGAAGTCCGTGTAGTCCTCTTAATTGGTCGACACACAACCCAGCCTGAATTACGCCGATACTGAAGATTGTTGTAAGTTTTGGGTACATTTTCGTCGCCCATGAGCGCATGAGCCTTTCACTCCCGTCCACACATATGAGGTATATTCTAGTTTTGGCCGAATATAGCCGGACATCGGCTGCAGCAAAGTATTTTCTGCATCGCTTTAAAAAACCTAAACCCTTGGTTGCGTTATTTGACACTTTGAACATATGCTCTGCCCAACGAGCATCATTTTGTATTCGTATGCCTAAAACCTAAAGGATTGCCCATTATACTGCACCGAGACTACCAAAACATATATATTGTTCGTTAATTTTTCTGTGCAGGTTTGGCAGCTGTGGTTTTGGTGGCATTAACGTTTACTCTATTTGCCTGACCCGATTCAGGTATTTTTACTTAACTTGCCAGATATAATAAGCTATTCTTGAAGAAACAGATTTTAAACGCAATCCTCTACCACATTCATAAAAATCCTAAAAGAGATTTAAACGCAGGTTAGAAGCAAAACAAAAACTTTTTTAAATTTGATACTTGAAAGTTTAACACATTCGCTTCTAGGTATACCCTAAAGCATACATGTGCGCCGAGCTTAATTTTTTAAGTAATAGATTCCAATAATGAACTGTTTTTTTTTTTTCTTTTCCTTATTTTATATGAAATGTAGTAACGCTTGCAGCACCGTTTGGCACGTGTACCGATAGCAGTGTATGCAACGTGACGATGACAATCCTTAGTTAGATTTCAGTCTCAGGGTGTCAGCGTATTATATAATAAGCAATAAATAAAATACATTTTTTTTTTTGTTATACAACTGATTTTGTTGATTACGTCAATACACTTAAAATTATAAAAATTATCCTCCATAAGCATAACCAAAATAATCTTATTCCACATTATTGTATCTTTATCGCATGTACCGGAATTTTTTTATAAGAAGTTAGGAAAAAAGCGCGTTAAACGCGATCGCTCCGTCGTGATGCCTTTAATTACGACAATCTTCACTCTGCACATATTAAATATATTTCAAATAAATTTAATATTGTAAATTAATCGAAACTCTCAAACTCTAGCTATTTTTATTTAAAATTAACACATACATACAATTGTACATGTAATTAGCAATTTAATTTAATTTGTAAGAAGGTAAAAAAACTTGTGTAGCCTCCCCCATCTCTCGAGTCATAATTGTAAATGTAGGTTAATTTCAAAAAAAGAAAATTTAAAAAAAAAATTTTTTTTTTAATTTTTTTTTTTATATTTACTATACTGGCTGAATTTTTTCGTTAACAAAAATATATATATTTCAAATCGAACGCCCTCTTAAAGCAACTGTTTAAAAAAGAACATCGATCGATGGTCGCTACATTTGGTCGTACTCTAGAGTAAAGTAGAATAGAGTTAACATTTAGATATTAAATCGTGATCTGTGGCAGCGATAGAATAAAAACAGTCTTGGCAAGACACAAGATTTTTTTTTTTGAGACATCTGTCACGCTGGCACTTCTTTCTTAAAAAATCCGAAAAGTATTTTGTTAACTACTTCAAGGATTGCGCTTTTCCAGCTTTTCAATACAAATTTGGAAGAATGACCATATCCTTTGGTAAACATTAGCAGTTGTGGAGTAACACCGCTAAAACAATCTGACACAAAAGGTGACGGTGCACCGTCAAATACCCTGCACCATCCCACAGTTATTCGTTTTATAACTTCACAAAATAAGACGTTATGTGGGAAGTGGGTGAAAAAGCGACCTTATCCGAAATATTTTCCTGGGTCCAAAAGTCGTGAGTATACCAACTTTCAACAATATTTAAGAAAACAAAATGGACAGACGGACGGACGGACAGACAAGTTTAGAATCACTTTCTGATTCGGTCCGCTGCATCCATCTAAAAGATAATGATTTTCCGGTGGCTGGCGGGCATTTGAATGAAACAATTCAACCCTTCATCAATAAGAAATTAATGGAAATTGTACAAATCTTTGTCGGGTCGGTTTGAGACAGTATGTTACGAGCTTTACAGTTTTACAATTTTTTTTTTTTCAATTAAATTTTTTATCATTGCTTTTCGGTAGTCTTGAAAGCTGAGGCGCCATGGAAATGTTCATATATTGTTTCTCATTCCATTTCGTCAAATTTTTATTCAAAGATGCCTTGTCTGCTGTATACTTAATAATTTAGGTGTTCGTTTCACACATTATGTGTAGTGAAAAAGCCGGGAAAACAGCGAGAAAGATTTCCTTTCTGTCTTCATTCAAAATTTTTCATTTCTTGGTAAAGGCATTGAAACCTTTATTAAACGCTCTCGTTCTCATATCCATTCAACAACCGGGTAAACAGTGTATGCAGATATCTGTTAGTGTATTAAAGAACTTGGAAACCAGAAGGTAAAACTATAGCCTGCAATTACCCAGGAGTGATTAATTTGACATAGAAAGTCTCTTTCGTAGCGCTTGAGAAAATGTTCGAAAAAATTTGATTTAATCAATTAAATTTTTCCCACTTCTTTTGAAAAGGACAAAGGATCAATGAAGGGAAGAAAATATACATGGTTGTTATCACTTAAGTAAAAATATCGAGCCGTCATGGCACAATAATTTTTCGTACTCACATTTATATATAAAATCATGCTCGTTCTGAGAAGGTTTCCTTCACTTCTAAAATCCATAGAGCAGCATTCAATAAATACTTTCATCAACCAACCACGAGCAAATTGAAAGACGTTAAAAGTGACAAATGCACCAGTCTTCAAGCCTAACTAAGAATCGCGAAAGCTTGTCATGTAAAGGCCTTACTGGCAGCGAAAACAATTTCAACTCAAAGAACGCATAGAGATGTCGAAAGTGCTTACTTAGATTACTTGAAAGCAATGCGTTACGCACGCGATGCTCTATATCCGTAGCAAATATTATATAATCACTAATGTCATGGTCCGTTCGTCTCAATGGTCATACAATTTTTTAACGAAATTTTTGCTTTGGATAGATATTCAGCGTTAATATAACTGAGCTAATCATAATAAAGCATTTACTTGAAAGGCTGTGCGGTGCACATATATATTCTCTGCTCCTTTGCATTGTTAAATTGTGTAAAAATGTTATTTGCGTAAAAATTCCGTTTATATAAAAATAATTTTTTCGTATATTTTTTTTTTTTTTGTAAATCTCTGCCAATGAATTGTAATTGTTAAACCATCCGATGGTTAAATGATACCAACATAATGACAATGATAAGGCTGCCAAAATAAAATTGGTTTTTTAATTGCATAAATTGTTGTATATGTACTGTCGTATAATGTAATAAAACGTGTGCATATGTTTGTGATGATACGTTTGTTTGTGTATGATATTAATTACATTTAATGAACGCGTTAAATTAATTTACAATATTTGTTTTTGTTGTACAGGACTTGGGCTTGGTGTATGTTTGTTTGTTTGCTTGTTTGTTTGTTACCCATGCTCCCCATAACTCCTCTTACTTATACACACAAATAATAAAATCATTACCACAAATTAAAGCCAATTGTATGGCTTATAAGAGATGCACTAGATATTGTTGCAGTTGTTATTGTCATTGTTGTTATTGTTGTTATTATTGAAGTTTCGATTTAGAACTATTGTTGTTATTGTTGTTATTATTGTTGTTAGGAGAAACTTGTTTATTATTGAAAAATAGCATAAGGACAATAGGTATTGTATTGTGTTGTGTTGTGTTGGTTAGTTTGTTACGCTCTGCATCTGCTTGTTTGTGTATTTTGGCAACTTTCTACCAGACCAACAGCTAACGCACACGTGCACACCTATGCAGACATATTTTGTCACATCAACGGAAATACCAACATAAAATACAGGAAATATTCAAACAACCGCAAGTTTTGTTTGTTATTCACACACACACACACACACACACACACACACACACACATTAGCATATACAACATATGCATATATATGGGCATGCGTTCGCTTACGCTATTGTCCTTTCTATTCTCTACGTAAACTCTAAATAAAACAACTAAATAACAACGCAACTTTAACATTAAATGGTTGAGCACTGCAACTGCAACAACAACATAAAAAGCAACTACAACAATATTAGCCACGATTTGATTTAATAACACCACACGACCACAAATAAAATAAAAATAAAAAGCTCTCTCTAGCCGTTGCAATTGCATACACACACACACACACACACACACACACACACACACACACACACACACACACACACCGACCGCACTCACGTACACATGGCTGTGTGCAGGCAAAGCACATGCCTTCGCATGAATACTCTTGCGTTAAATGCAAAAACGGAAATAAAATTATTTGAAAATTGCTTATTGACTAAATTTTTAAGCATTCAAAATATTTTTCTTTATACTGCAAATATGTGTTGCGAACGAAAAAAACCAACAAAAAAAAAGAAAAAAAAAGAAAATGTGCGTTAGTAGGTTAAAATTTGGAAAATACAAAAAAAACCTAAAAAACTAAATGATTGCCAGACTTTAATTAAATCTTTTTCAAATATCGCAATAATCTGAACAAATTGTTTATTTAGTTTAGCTGGTAACGTTAGCAAGCTTTGTTAGCCACTATTCAAACATATCACTTGTGGCACTCACTACGAGCTGAATTTTAAACGCGCACAGGCATTATGCCCTTCTATACTGCATCTCCATCGTGACCACCCCTTCGCCCACATATGTAGTGGATATCATCACGTGAGTAGCTAGTCAAAAAAAAAAAAAAATTGAAATAGACTTTGTCGAATCTTCGCTTCATATTTCGAACTGATTTTTAAATTGATTGACAAAAATCTTATAACAAAAACTTTACACAAAAGTATTTGTTTGTCGTTTTCTTCCTATTACTTTAATATCAATCCACTCGCGAAAAACAACAACAATTTAGTATAGCTCAACGTCTGTCCGTATGTCCAAAAAGTTTATTTGCGGAAAAGTTCAGATAGCTACTCGTTTACCTTTGTCCAATTTGCTTAAGTCAATCTGGCGTCATTAGGGCATCCAGATTACGACAACAACCGATGCCACAACGTTTCATTTGCAGGCATTATAATTCAACGTAATTTCGTCTTTCTTCGAAACATTCCACGAAAACTATGCTTAACTTAGAGCTCCGCGCAAACAGTGCTCTATGCTTTTCTTTATCCCTATTGGTTGGATATCATTATTTATTAATCTAATCGTGTTTTCCGGTTTACGCGCCTCGCTATGAAAAACGCTGGCTAGCAGAGTAACTTAGACAACCAATACTTCATTATATTCATTCGAATATTATCAATAGGTTAAATGAAAGGTTCGCGTGCTATAATGAAACGGTTTTACATCACACAACAAACCTCCCAAATAAGTTTCATTCGAGTTTTTCTGCGTAACTTTGTCAGCAAAGATTTGTATCACAAAGAAAAGTCTGCTGAAGTTGCTGTCTAAAGAGGGAAAAGAAAAACATGATGATGGCGCTTAGTCGATTTTGAATGAATACAATGCAAAATGCGATCATCTACTTGGTAATCTGTCGATCTACTTCAAACCATTACAGCTCCGAAGTTGAGCACACCCAGAATGATATTCAGCTGAAACAATAAAGACAAACAACACCGAATGTCATGCTATTATCGAAAGAGAGAAAATTAAGAGAAATTTGGAAATTTCGCTCACACAGTTTCTTCAAATTAAATTTCTTTGGATCAAAGCATAAAAACCATGCAAAGGCCTTAGACAAACAAGTATATGGATAGATAGAGAAGCAAGCAGATAAGCACAAATCGCTTCAGAAAATGATTCCGAATCGATCGATGCTATAATGGATGTATCCGAATATTACATAAATGAGCTAGTAACGGATTTAATGAATTGAACCAAAAAAATTTAAGAATCGAATACGAATAGATCTCTACGCATGTACTCGTCATTTGATCTTATACTCCATTCACTTCGAACTGCAAGTAATGATATCAGGTTGCTTGAAAGGTTAGAGTTCGTTACGTATCGTATAAGTACAAGACATTTTATGTATATAACTAATGTATGAGCAAAAAGTTTTTGCTCAGTGAAACTTTAAGAAAACAAATTGTTATCTAAGACGAACTAAGATATAATTGGATTAACTATTTCTATTGAGCTGATCAAGACATCATACGTTGACGTATATAAAGATCATTTTAGAAAAACTGTTTTCATATCTTCTCCTTCTCTTTAAAGTCATTAGTGTCGCGAAAGCGTGTGCTAGAATTTTCTTTGGTTCTAGGCTGCCTTTATAACTTAGTAAACATTCATCTTCTCATTCCAACTTAAACGTCCATTGACTAGCATAGGCAGAAGGGCACTATTGAAAACTACTGTCGATGTTATCTATTTCGAGATTGCCCTTGAAATAATTATGTTGTCAGCTATTGCTCGGCACTTCACTTAGCGGGCGATCTGCAACGATTTACTTTTGTGCTCCTACGATTTCAGTTGTGTTCATGGTATGGGCTGAGTTTTAATTCGCTGACTTGTTAAAATATTACAAAACAAAGTGTGTTAGAAAAGCACACGAGAATCTTATCTATTTTTTCGTTATTAGTATTCGTGCCGCCTTTCATCCCTCTTGCGACCAATCTTAAGTTTTCGCATATCAGCGATAAATTTTTCCTTCATTGCGTATCATTTTCTCTCGCCACTTGCAGGCTCGTTTTCTCAATGCAGATTCTCTCCGGTCTTCTTAATGCTTATCGTTTGTGGCATCCATTCGAAATGACTGATGAGTTACTCAAGGCTCATCACTTATGCCACTCACCTAATATCACTGGTATTGGAAAACGCTATCATAATCAATTTATTTTTTTATCTATAAACTAAACTAACTTCATTAAAATCAATTGTGAAGACGTGATTGTGGAAAATCTCACCAATTCGCAGAATAATAATTCTTGTGGTATTCTTCGCTTGCCGTCCAATATATATATATATATATATATAATACAAAATTAATGAACCATTTTTGCTGACCTTTCAGTAAAGCATCGGGAAGATAAACGCTCTTATTTCCTTCCGCTCTAATGATGCTCAAGTTTGTTTGTTTTATAATGAAACAAACAAAACTATCGGGAGAAATTTTGTGCTGACCATTTAATTCCTTTGACTTTTAGTAAATTTTTATTTAATCCTTTACTCTGGTGATAATGATGGCGACAGCGTTTTTTCGGATGAGCGATAAAACGCAAAATGGATTAATCAAATACTTGTGGTTTTTTCTTCTTTTTTTTTTTGTTTTTGTTTTTTTTTTTTTTTTTTTGTTCAGAAATTATGCTGGAAGCAGCAAATTTAATACGTTTTAAAACTAAAGTGTATTGCATTCAATTCAATTTGGTTCACTGGAGATTCATTACATATATAGAAATTCATTAGACTTATAGTTAGATGATTTTAGGCGTTGTTGTTTTTGTTATTTGCATTTGTGCATAATGCGTTATTAAATGGCGCCTAAATCAACGCATTAACTTTGGCTTTTGTGCGGTCGCCTAAAATCCCCTTTTCACCCATTCAATGTTGTTTGTTATAACATTAGCAAAGAGATAGTTATTGCTGTTGTTATATTTGTTGTCTCTAATCTGCCTAAAAGTGTTTATGTGCGGATACGCATATGTATATATGTATAGCCAATTTGTTAGTGTTTATGTTTGCCTCTGCAATTGTTTAGTAGCCCAACAATTTGTTTTATAAATTGTGGTTTGCTGCTAGTGTTTGAAATACGTACACACCCTCGCGCACACATATACATTTACCAAACATTCACACGGACATTCACTCACAAGTACTACACTCTTCTTTCATTATCCATTACATCTACTTATTTATTGTACTCCACAAATCCATTTAGTCAGTCTTTTGTAGGTCTTCTCTCTCTCTTTCGGGCTTCCGTCTTAAATTTATGTAAATTTAATTTTATTTCAATTCACACACACACACACACACACACATACACACAATCGGCCTTTAAATAGACAATTTCTCTAGAGTATCTGAAAAAAACAAAAAAAGAGAAAAAATCTTTTTTTTTTGCATGTTTGTGTGTGAACGCGTCCGTATATGATCGAATAAATGAACAATAACACCAGCGGTGATTATACAAATTGGCGTAGAGTAGACGGCACAATTTCAGCTAATCATCATTTAGCATCGTAATGGCATCACTCCACTGACAACTCAACTCTACGCTTAGCCCTTATGCAATAATCAGTGAAATTCAATTCAACGATTCATACATATACAGACATAAACACATACAGGATGGGCACTAACGTTTTGGTAAATGTTGTCATTTGAACCGCATTTTGAAGCACTAAATTGTTTATTGGTAAAGTACTTGTTTCCAATCAACAAAATGTCCCTGAGATTTGCGGTCTTATTTTGAACGCTAAACATTCAACCGAATTAAATCGTACATACAAACTCACATCTACATGTATACACTTATGCATACGATATTCACGCATACATATATATCAACTAACTATACCTTTAAAACCAAAAATCAACTCTTACTCTCTATGCCTCTGATTCTCTAACGATGATGTCACTTTACTGACATCCCTAGCGATTGTTTGTTTATTAGCGTGTGTCTATGTTTGTATAGAATCACTATAATCACTATTCGTACCGTTGCCTGTTCCATATATATATATATTTATATATGTGTATCTATATATATATATATATATTCATAGGTATATGTATGTTTGCAACATAAGGTCTATCTATCTATACCTGTAAAAAAGCCTTGCATAACGTTATTTATGGTGTTGTTGTTTTGTGATTGCAAATGTATGCCGGTCCGTCTGTCATGAAGTTATCAATTTGCATCAAATTGATTTCATTAAGCACTAAATCAGTTGTGCAGAACCTAAAAGACGAAAAAACAAAAAATTTATAGTAACCCTTTCCAAAGTGAATTAGTTAGTGAATTTTTATAATGCTTTAGTAGATATCTACGTCCGTGATTATTTATTATAGACTCGTGCTAGCTGAATAAAAGTGAATATATTAAGTAAATATGTAAACGTTACCCTTTAACTTCGACGAGTTATAAATAATAATAAACCATTTTAAAAGTATTGAGCCGCCCATTGGTAATGAAACTGTGAAAACATAATGAAATCGTATGAAGATCTTTTCTTTGGACATTATCTTATTACCTAAACAAAGTATTTTTTTTTTAAATTTCCAAAAGTCTCTCTATTAGGAACGGAAGAATAGCTTTCCGCCATTTTGTATGGCAAAAGCACTAAAGCCGAGTTTTTAGGAGATCGTATAATCGTCGTATCGGCGATATCTCTATAATTGCCAAGCTATACAAAATTTTTTTATTTTTTTTTGATTGATATTAAAGAGGTCTCTCAGAGCTATAGAGATTGTCTACTGGCAACAGTAAATCGATAACAAAAGACGATCTCTTGCCGATTATATAAAAAGGGCATCATAACTGTCAAGTGCACCGCATCAAGCTCTATTGTCGGGAGAGAGAAAGAGTGCAGATCCATACACTCATGTCACAAGACTCTAGCTTTCGTATTTTACCCCTTCCAAGAAAGCCTTAGGCTGTTCTTATGGAGTTTCGCGCGGACCACTTCTCGGCCCATTAGACGTGTCTCACTTAAGCTTCATGCTTCTTGTATCTTATCTCATCTTTCATCAAGTGATTCAATATTTTTTGACCGAGTGAACTTTTTTTCAATCACATCGCTTTCCTTGTAATAAATGTTTGAAGTCAGCTAATTTGCATTGCGAAGTCACGTTTGCTTATCAGTTTGTTCGGTCTCCCAGCAAGGATTCATTTTCAATACAAAGCAGCGATTACGGAAGTTTTTGAAACGAAAGCGACTAAAACATTTATTCAATTTTTTGCTTTTGCATTTAAGTAAATCAATTTTAATAAATTAATCTTTACGAAAGACCCACAGATGGACAGTTCTGTGCTTTCCAAACGAAAGTTGTAAATTATAAGGCAGTTAGACGGAATAACACGCTATGCGACTTATACGCTTTCAACTTTCGAGCTGGTATTTACGATCATGCTTGCACTTCGCACAAAGGCTTGAATACTTCGAAACGAAAGCGTGGATAGAAAAACTTGCATGTAAGAAATTTGTTTACTTCTTGCTCATCGTGTGTTCATCTTAAGAAAAATTTCGCCGGTTTAATAAGGCTTCCGTTCACTCTGGAAGTGAATGCAAAGGTAGCAGTCTGCAAAATTCCTAGATCCAATCTCCTGCTGCTAACTCTTTTACTTCAATTTTTTGCTGGCTCATTAGGAGTTTGAAAGTAAAGAAGAGGATTCCCTCGCCCAACTTTTCTTTAACTTAGATAATCAAAAGCCAGTTGCCGTATAAGCGAAGTGCGTTGTCGTAACTGTTGTGCGTTCTCCACCATAAGCATAATACTTACCTACTAGGTGTACAGCCACTACCTATCTCCTTCTCCTTGTCCACTTCTTTCTGAAAATGTACATGTCACATTTATAGTGTCCCTGAGCGATTGACAAGTAAACATCAAGCTTCTCTTCTTCTTTTTTTATTTTTTGTTTTCAAGTCGGTTTGTTCAGTTTGATGATGGACCTTCTCATCTAAGACGTTACGACCGCTTACATCTAACTTTTGAGTAATTTGAATACTCAATGAGCAACACTTTTTGTAAAGAGTTGTTTCTTCAAAACATATCTAAAATTCCAGAGATAAAAGCGTCTGAGTAACTTTTCACATGTTCTACTTGTGAACAGTGTAAATTCAGTGCTTTGGGAAATGTATAGCATTTGCACAAAACTTCCAAGCATCTTAATGGCGGTTTATTGCGCTCTTAAGCGAAATATACAAGACAATAATAAGTCTTGCATATCGCCTAAGTTCAAACTGTCTGCCCCACCTATATAGCGAATGTGGCTCTTATAGGCTGATTTCTCTGCTTCCTGACCATCGCAAATAGTGTTTATACTCTAAACGATTGTTCAGTTAATAAAAAAAAGAAATTTTTTTATCAACCTACGCTATCCCACTTATAAAGGACTGTACATTTTTTAATGTATTGGAACGAGAGCTTACGGAACGTCAATTAAATGCAACGAGATTGCGAAGTGGGGAAAGGAAGAGCACTAAACTAAAACTTTGTTTGTGGAATGATTTCGAATAAAGTCGGTTAAGCGAAGAATAAGATGGATAAAAAACTTGTTTTTCTTCTATATAGCAATAAATAAGACTCGCTTATCATCCGCAACAGCTTCATAGAATTGATCTGGATAATTCCATGTAATCTTATAAATAGTTTGACAATCTCTCGGACAACACTACTAACGGTAACGATTTCGTTTATTTCCCATTTGCATTTAAAGACCAGTTATTGCTTTAAAAAAAATTCTTTACCCCCCCCCCCCCCCCCCCAAAAAAAAAAAAAAAAACATTCTACTTACCAGCAACGTATACACCATACGATCATCAAATAGTTAGTGCAATGCTTTGGTGCGAAAAAAGAGAAGAAGCAAAAAAAAAAAAGAAAAAAAGAAATGGAAACTGATGCATACTGCGCCAGTTACGTGAGAATTTTTAAAGTATTTCTACATTCACATCTACATACATCTCTAGATGTACGTGAATCCTTACATAGGCTTATACTGTTAGGTCGTTTAAAAAATACTAAGTTTTCAATAAATCAAAATCTCTATAATTTATTCCATATTCAGTTGATATATATAATCATTTGAGAGACTCATTGACGTTATATTTTCTTTTAAGTGAGCTCAATATTTCTGAGGTCACCTAATATTATGCGATAAATATGCACATATGCGTATATTTACTTAGCAGAAAGCTGAACATACGACTGCCTATTTGTATAAGGAAGGATTTTCTTAGTTGAAAAAAAAAAAAAACGAAGTTTTTCTGTAGCTTTGTCGTCCTTTACATCTTTACATCGTTGACGAATATTTATATTATAAGAGAAGAGGATAAAAGTCACGTTAACTGAAGCGTGACATAGTTAAAGTCGCTTGCTTATTACTTATAAATCCCTTACGGCCAGACCTATAGTTATGCTTATATATATATATATATATATATGCGAGCACATATTAAAACTTTATGCATTTACCATGAGATCTTGGCTCTGAAACGAAGAAGTTAGTTAGTGATAAAGATTGCAGAGTTTCAATTAGTTTTTGACGTGCGATGACAATTGCCCGGAGTAACTAACTAATTAATTGTTACGCCTTCGACTAATTGCTATTGTTGTTGATGTTAGAAGATAATAACAAGAATTATTTCTGTAGGAAAGACTTTCTAAACATTGTTGTCATGATAATATCCTACACATGCCCACATACGCTTATTATTTACGTGTTGCTTAGTTTCCTTTTTCAAGTACTCTTCTTCTTTTTTTTTTGATTGAAGCCCTTCAAACCAAAAAAAAAAAGCAAGAGCTTTGCATTATTAGTTTCATTATTTCTATAACGTATGCAGCCGGTGTGGTGTTTCTCGCTTTGGTCGGCGTAAAAACTTGAGATAATCAAACAAAATTATTATCATGCAAATATCGCCGCACATTAAACAAAATTAATTTGAACCCGTAGTTAATTCGCCGTATAAAAACATGCAAACACAACATTTTAATCAACATAAGTAATTAGAAGACATTTGAGTTAACTCCCCCAACTTCCATCTGCAACCACAACTATGCAAATCGTTAATAGAAACGCCGTAAGGTAGACAAAGAGTTTGTTGCAGTCAAGGTTTAAATAGGTATGTGCCTGCATATGCCACGTGTATATATATATATATATATATATATATATATTTGTGTGTATCTATTGTGCTCTGTGTGACTATTTGTGCTACGCCAATGTGGTATTATATCGCTCATACTCTTACGTATGGTATAGTGTGTAATAGCAGCACAAAGTGATGAATGTTGCACAAGTGTCTAACTTATGACGTTCATGCATTAGTTTTAATATAAACTTCTTGAAAAGAAACCTCGATTTCTTTTTTATTCTTTTTCTCTTTGTAGTTTGCGACTGTCAGTCATTTAGTTAGTTAGTTAGTCATTCATTTCGATGGCAGGTGAATAATTCTTGTCTTACTTATAGATAATATCTAACCCTTAACAACTTTTTCTAACACTTGCTAAGCCTACATTCACGATATTCTGGTAAAGTTGAAAACGAACTCTAAACACTCAACAAAGCTTTTTAAAAGATTTTCTCCTTTCTCTCCTATCAATCACCGTTACATAATATACAACGAATTTCGAGTTAAGTAGAGAAACAAAGTTTCTTCTTTACTAATAAGAAAGCTTTCAGCTTTAATGACTGAAAATGGATGCAATCAAAGCTGATAAGACCGAACATTATTCGATAGCTAGTAATTAAAACGAGAAAATAATGTCTCTGGAAATTAAAGCTAATGTTTAGGTTGAATGTTTGCCTAAAGACACAAGGCAAGTAAATACCTATCAAGCATACACTTTTGCATTTGATTTCGATTCTTACAAATTTTCAACATTCGCAGTGACGTATCGAGGCAGTCTATAGCAGTGCTCTTAGATCGCGGTCCCTAATAATCGCAGCAAGTTAATCTACTCTTAGCGAAAGCATCCATAACATTTATGAGCTTTCACGAAAAAGAAGAAGCTTCCTTCAAGTTATTCCTTAGTTTCTATCGTGGTGGCATCCGTCGCCAGATGCGTTGAGGTGAAGATGTATATTTTTTTCCCAAAATCTGATCTATATTTTACCAATGCATTCCGAGCATATGGCAAAGAACTTGAATACGAATTTGTTGCTTATGAGTAGAATACTTTAACCAAACCGATAACCGAGCCACGGTTCACTCGTTTCCATTTTTGAACATTCAGCGGCCTTTTACTGCTGCCAACTAAAAGTTAGCTGATGTAGAATAAGGCAAAGCAATTTGCATTTTTCGTTAAAACAATAAAAAAGTTTGAACAGCGAGCGGCTATAGTCATAAGCAGAGCAATTGGGCTTGGGAACAAGTAAACAAGGCCTCATATAACAGAACATACAACAGATGTATTATGCAGAAAATATTCTTAAAACAGTCAGAAAAGGTTTTTGGGAATGTCGTTTAGGCGTGAATAACCAACGTTGCTTTACGAAAGGGATTAAATGGTTCCAAGTAAAGTAAGATATGTAAACGAAACTCATTGAATGTCTGAGCATACTATGTAGAGCAGATAACCGACAATTTCGCACAATGGGAAGAAGGCAAGGCTCCATCATACAGCGGCAAATTAGAAAACTATTGCGAAAGCCTTTCGTTAATTCCTAAACGAAACGACTTAAGGGCAAGATTTGAACTCGCAAGGGAACTCTCTTTACAAGTAAATATAAAATTTAAATCACTTATAAATTTTTGTACGACACAAAAATAATTTATTAATAAAAGCAAAAAAAAGAAATTAATTTTCATTGAATAATGAAAACAATAACAATTTCTACAATAAAATGGTTTAATTAATTCATGTATGTGTTCGTGTATATATTTGCCATTAGAACGTCGCTGTTTTGCGTGATAAACTGGCGGCAAGCAATTTTATTATAATTCAATCTGGTGCAGAGCGACTGCAGGAGCAAACGCGCTGTACAAATAAGCAATAAAATGTTTAGTTAAGCTAATGCTTGTCATCTAGTTGGTAAGCATCAAACCCATTTTTGATATATGGATATATTTAACGTTAACTTCAAATTCATTTGGCGGTAACCAGTCAATTGACTGCCTTTGAAGTGTCTGCAAACCGCTTCCACCGTAGCAAAACTTTTGGTGCGAAATTGAAAGTTGAAAAGTTGCCATTAAAGCGTATTTAAAAAAGCCATTATACGCTCGTAAACTCGTTTGGCAAAAACAAAAAAAAAACATTAATTTTTAAGGGACGCAAATCTCTGCTTCTTTATATTAATATGAAGAATTAATCAGGATATGTCGTCTATTCAGATAATGCTGTGATGGTTAAAGAGAAACAAAAACCAAAAAAAAGGACATAGAGAAGTTGTGCATGTGTCTGGTTCTAAAGCCCGACGAAAAAGTGGCCTTTAACACGCTGTAATAAATAAAATTTTTCCCTTCCCTTCGGAAAATTATATATAAATATTACTCCAGCATGCCACCTTAGTCTGTTTCAGGCGTAAAGCAAAATGTTCTCTTCGGCTTACTTTAGATATTTTTACGTTATATCCGAACGCTTCAACGGTTCACATATTATAAATATATTTATAACATGAGCTTCCTTAAAGTTCCTTATCTAAGTTACAAATTTAATCCTATTCAGTTCCCCATTATCGTAGAAGGCAAAATTATTGAAAGGTATATAGCAAGGGTGACAACGAAAAATGTAGTATCTTTGCCTGCTTAACCTAATAATTTTCTATACGATAGTAATTAATATCGACATTGTCTGTTAATCATCTAATATAACTCTTTTTTATCGGATTATTACCTGATCCTCCTATTAGCTCCTTACTTCTCCTTATGCGACCATTCACGGGTTTTGCTGACTGATATCATTTTGCTGATGAACGATGATACTGGTTTCCCGGTTGGCTGCAAAATGGAAACAAAGTGTAAAAGAGGCAAACCTAGAGTTGCGATGTTAGCCATTTGTGAATTAAGAAAAGCTAACAACACATAGCAATACTTAACCTAAGTGTGGGACCAAATCAAGCTTGGGGTTTTGGTCCTTGCAATTTTCACAACAGTGATTGCGCAGAACAATTGTCGTAACATAAGTACGAACCACGTATTTATTCTCTTTCTCTTGATTAGTTGGGAGCTTTATTTCATACGCGATTGCAGCAAGTGAAGTACGAAATGCCTTATCTTTCTTTAAGAGGCTCGTATAAATTACGCTTGAAATTGATATCATACCGGTTCAATTTGAAGCGCATTAATTGAAGCAAGCAAGTTTCAATCGGATCGGAAAATATTTTATTCGCAATCAAAGTTTCAGTAAAAGATACCTTCAGGTTGACTGACTACTAACTAATTATCTCGAAAGTTTATCCTCGAAAAATTTAATTTACGCAATGTGATTGCTTAACTCTTGCAAACGTAATGAGAAACTAAGAATATTTTCATACCCTTGGCTTAACGATTGCGTAAAAAGAAAAACTTTAATGTATCGTACTTGGTTGTCAACATTTCAAAACTTATATAAATATGATGAACTGCTTTCAGTGTGATTTAAAGTTTTCCAAGCATAATATTCATTTTTTTTTTTTTTTATTCTTTTTTAAACACAATAAATAAGAGAATATGCGAACATGCGAACATAAGCTCGTTTATATATATATATATATATATATGTATTTTTGCACAATCCTTGAATTTCTTTGAGATTACAGTTGTTGTCCTTTCTCTATAGGCCCTCATGTGCGTGTGCTGTGACTGCGTTTGCAAAGCTTTGTTCTTTCTTTAATATATCTTTCACACCATTTGCAATGCGTATCATAACCATATGTGTGTGGATTTACGAGTAATATCGTTTTTTTTTTTTTCTTTTTTCTCTCGTTTCTTTTACTTTTCTTTGAAGTCTTTCATATACCCTTTCAGTTCTTTCAGTTCTTGGTGATTTCTCATTTACATCCTTGTGTGCAAAAAGGAAAAAAACAAAAAAAATATTATATAAATCTGAAGAAAAAAACAAAAAAAAAAAAAAACTCACAAGACGAGTAAAAGCCTTGTGGTGACACTTATGAGTTTATATTTCATTACACACGCATTTGCATACTGACAGACTCAGACAAACAAAACGAATGAGGTGTAAATAACAATAACACATATATATATATATACACACACACACGCACACACACAACATGGCAACACGGCAGCCCTCTAGCCGTTGCAGTTGATTGTATGTGTCGTAATAGTGTTCTTGCTGTTGTTGTTGTCGTTGTTATTGTTAGTGTTGATGTAAAATCAACTTAAAGGTGTGAACCAGAAAAATGTACAAGTTTAGGATTTCAATTCGTTAAGTAAAAGATATTAAAAGAAAAATGAAGAAAAAAAAAAAAAAAAAAAAAAATACTTTTCTAATAAAAGAAGTATCATGTAACGTTTTAGGTACAAAGAAAAAAACCTGTTTAATTATTAAAGAATATAAACAAACAATAAGAAGTAGTCTAAAAAGTATTGAGCATAAATATGTTGGCCAGCAATAACCACCAATGAGGAAAAATATCATTTGAATAAATGAAAATCATATAAGAGGTTTTGACTTATGGTGTTCCCCCCCCCCCCCCATTTTCTAAATCACTTATTATTAGTTTTTATAGTCTTGTGTGGCGTGTGATTATGGGCTCACTTAGATTCTGTCATTGCGTGGATAACATTCACAGGTTCCGAGTCCCTGATTAAAATTCACGTTGAATTTAACCATGTCTGTCTCTACAATCTCCGTTCACAGTACTGGTAAACCCCTATTATGAAGTGAATAAACCTGGTGAACGTTTGAAGTTTGATCCTTATTTTTACTTAATGTTAGCCACCTTTTATATTAATTTCGTCGTTCTGCTCACGGCATCCAGAAATATGTACTGACTTCTCCTCAGACGCAGTTTGAAATTCTGAACCTAATAGATGAGTGATCTAATTTTGCGGATAAAAAAACTGTGTAAATCCGATCTTATTAAACAACAGTCGCGACCACTTCGAACAATTACAAATTCCGATCGACCTACTACCAAGACCCCAATTCAGCACGTAGGACCGATCCAACAGATTTTTACCTTTCGTTGCTTCTATGACTTTTGATAAGACTTATCAGAATCTCTTGCTCGTCGAGAGCGAATCACACTTTTATAATTTTTTACTTAACCTAATTTTTGTCTGTGTTAAGGTTACAACAATATCCGTTAAAATTTCTTTCATCCCTTAACTTAAGCATGCATAATACACTTTAATGATGTACTTTATACGCTTCGAGTGTATTTGAAATACTATCGAAATTGCGATGGTGTCATAATGTCACAATATTGTGAAGTCATATTTTTTTTTATGGGTTTTCTCTTCTACCATTTCAATGGTCGATCGTTTTGCCAGTCCTACCTCAACATGTTTATGCATAAAGTTTTGAATTTTGCGTTTATCGTTTAGTAGTTAATGGGATAAAAAAAAAAGTGTTTGAAAAGGGAAGAATAAAGGAGAGTTGAAGAGAAACCTTGAACTGCGCAAATAGTTGTTGGTTCATCTTGTCCACAATTAAAATGCAAAACGATCTTAAGCAAAATTGGGAGAATTTATATATAATAAAAGAAATCTTTATACAATTCTTTGACGAAATCTCGACAAATGTTGCCCGCAGTTTTTTCTATACTCACACGATTGTCGAAAGTATGATACACACAGCTTTGTGCATAAATATGTTTTGACATTTTTAGAGAGAGCTCAAGTATTTTATATCGCGGAAATGAGAAGACACAATTTCGTTAAGTTGGAAATAAAGACCTCGACAAATCGAAACTTGGTTCTCTATTCCAAGAAGGTGCAAAGTTACCGAAATTTCATTCCAAAATTGCTCACTGTTCGTCACTCGCCTAGGTCGACCAGTTTCCATTGATGTTTATCGAGTCAATTTATCAACAGATTTCGATCGCCATTCAATGAATACTGAGGCTGTGGGTGATCGTTACATTTATTTAAAAAACGGTTTAGAGATGCTATTAATTATTTTGTTTTAATTCATTTAATTCCGCGAATCTTTACTTAAGGCTCTTTTTTGGTCATCTTCTTATTAAAAATAAAAAATTACTTGTGCAAATAAACTCAGTTGTATTTAGCTATGCTCTACTAAACCGAAAATAACGAATAATGAGATATAAATATATATATATATACATATATATATATATGTAATAATAAGTTAGTAATCGCTTCACCTATATTTAATCCGCATTATTTAACTAACCGATTTGAATATTACCCATGCCATCGGAACTTGTAGCAGGAAGGATTTTAAAATCACGTATATCTAAAAGGTCAACTTCTATCAGGAACGTTGCATGTATTTCGATCAATGCCATATCTAGCTAGCCACACGGCAAAACCGTGTCGAAAGACAGGCATTTCGAAACGGCGTGCCGGATAAGCCACGCCAGATAAGTTATCAAAAGGTGCTACGTACGGCAGAACTTCCCTGTTCGAACTGCAACCGTGTTTCCTTGACAACTCTTCCCACAATCAAGTGGCGAATAAAGCATTTTCACGTCGTTCGTTCGGTGGCCATTTTCCCTCCTTTTGGACTTTTCCTATCGCTTGTAATTGTCTATTGTTTCGTCAATTTCTAAGCTATTCGCGAGTGAGCTGAGTTTTCGTCCAATAAGTCTTGCAATTCATTGCCTTCGGACTTTTTTCATTAATACAAATTTTAAACCGTTTAAACCGAAATCAAGAAGACCATAAGGTTCTAAGAGTGTTTGATAGGCTTTGGTAGCACACCAATGATGTTCAATACCCAACATCACTAAATGAAAACTAGAAAAAAGTCAAAATCGCCAATTTAAATAGTTGCGTACATTGGGAATTCGCAATAGATGTCTTTGATCAAAATATATGCAAGTAACTACTACATCTGAAGCTGACGCCAAGTTCTAAAATTTTTTTTATAAAAAATTTTATATTTATTTATTTATTTACTTTCGCAACTATAAAGCCATAGACGAACACACATAGAAAGTAGTAAAGACTAATCAAGAACGAGTTTGATTATCTCTTTAGAATATTTCATCAAAGGATTTCAAACTCACCGGGAACATATTCCAGGATTAAAGTGATGAGCGTTTAGGCAAACCGTTTGATACATGCGGTATAGATATGGAAGGGTTCCTATTCGATCTATAAAGTGTCATCACTAGACTATAAGCTACGGCTCTTGTGAGTGAACAACTTTCTAGAGACTTAGGCATAGGAACAGAATTTCAAAAAGCATGAGCGAGAGAGTAAATGTGGTTTCCCAATTATTGCTAAAGTGTATATAATTTATTTTTTAATCATTAACGACGAATCAAAAGATCTTAAGCTAATTATACCCTATGCCACTTGTGCTACAAGGTTGTATTAAGTTTGTAAGGAAGTATGCACCACCCACCACTTACTAAGCTTGCCCGTCTATCTTGTTTTCTCGTGTTCAACCTACAGACAATTGTGTGAGATATTTTGATTAAATGTGGCGGATCGAGATATTTCGGCCCAAGGACGAATGGCATGGAAAATGGTTTGGATCGAACTCCATTTTGAACCACTTCCCATGTACTGCATTATTTTAAAAAGTCATCATATGACAAAACAAACTGCCTTGTAAGACTGTCCATCGCTCGGAATATTCTTCAGAGTATATGAAGTTAAAAAAGCCACTTTCATAGGGGTAAGGGTTTTATTTATTTCATTAGATATAAAGATAAAATCGAGAAATAAAAGTTCAAAAATTGATAATGTATTGATGATGTAATTGAACCATAAAGTCTATGCATGACGTTTGACTGTGAGCCACTTCGGAAAGCCTTCAAAACGTGACAAGCAATTTCTAAATGGAGTAAATGCACTTAAGTTTTCCTTTAGAAAGTCATATTAAAACCGAGGCGTGCACGACTTAATATCGAAATCGAACTATTGAGTAACGATTCTTTCAAACAGGTTTGGTATTGTAAAAACTTGGTCATTCCTCTGCGCTTCTCAAAAGTATGTGTATTCCTACTTTTGTGCAAACTGGTCTGACCATAAAAAAAGGAAAAACACTATTTTCTGTTATTATTGCTTATATTTACATTGATCAAGTTTAAAAAAGATAAATGGCCTGAAGAAGCGCTTAGGGGCGCCACGCTTATCCTACCAAGTAATCTGGGCGAATCGATAGTAACATTTATTACCTTAATTAAGAGGGAAACAAATCAATCTAGTTTTCTCAAGCGATGTTTAGGGTAACAGAAGCTCAGAACCTATTTTCATAGGGAGACAGAGAGACAAAGGGATCCCAACCCAAATTCTTAAGGCAAACAGCAAGAATTGCTTTTAAACGAATTTAATTGAATCTACGTAATACCTATAGGGAGGAGACCACACTGCAGAGGCATGCTCAACTATAGGTCTATAGTGTATAGTTTTTGTAATATAAGGATCCTTAAGCTCAGTGGACCACCTCTTAATGAAAACTAGCGCCGACCTAGCTTTACTTAAAGAGAGCTCAATGTACAAATTAAGGATGGAACGGTCGAAACCATAACAGGATTCACCAGTCCATAAATTTTATTGTTGATGATGAGGAGGAAAAATGTGTGGTGACGAGAAACATGGATCGACATATGAGATTTAGGCGAAGACAACGGTGAAGTACCGCACGCTACGCTACAAGTTAGTATTTTACAGGTTGGAAAGAAGGTGAGAGTGCTCTAGACGC
This sequence comes from Glossina fuscipes, assembly GCF_014805625.2. NCBI lineage: Eukaryota > Metazoa > Arthropoda > Insecta > Diptera > Glossinidae > Glossina > Glossina fuscipes. The sequence goes on along the minus strand of NW_023998423.1, from coordinate 13,933,571 downwards.
AGACACTCACTGAACATTGTTTTCATTTTTTCAAACTTTCCGGACAATGTCACAAGATTTTTACTTAAATCGAAAAAACCATTCCTTTTCCTCGCGAAAAGCTTATAAAAGTCAGTGTGGCGCCTCCTACTGTTGGGGTATGACCAATGTAATCCTTTGAAAGGTTTTACGACTGTGTCTGCAGCACGACCGCTAATACGTGCACATTTCGCATTACAATAACATTCGCAAAGCCACCAAGTAATGAATCGCTTAGGATAAGAGTCTGCTTTGGATCGACATGATGTAAATAAACATTCCGAAAGCATGCTGGAAGTATTCGGCAAAGATCGTTGGTGATCGAGATGTCAGAGTCAACAGGAACACATGCGTGAAAAAAACGGAAACACAGGAATTTTTCCTCAGTTATTAGTGTTTTTAGTGTTAGAAAATTTATTTCTTGGATGTAAGTAAATAATCAAATAAAAATATTTTCAGATAATCAGGAGTGAACTAGAGCGGTTGAGGTTGATTTAAACTATATCTAGCATCACAACACAAGTTCCATACACTTGCAAAGTTTTTTTATCTTTTCTATAAGCTATTCTATGCTCACTGCTCGCTGACTTATCCAAAAGACATATTGTGTAAGAAGGTTTTTTTTTATTTTTTTTTTAGTTTTTTCCATAACATTCTACATAATGAGTAATCAATTTCTCCTAGATTGTTGTACCACAGTTTTATACCAGACTTTCATTGCGACGTTCTGCGCTTAGTCCATCTAATCATGCGAACAAAAGGATTCAATTTACAATGGCAAACACCATTTTAGTAAATAATACCTTTAAGTCGACATTAAATAGGATTAATATTACGCATTGTATTATGGGCTCGGAAGAAGCCATGGCTGTCCGCTGTACTTCTTGTACCTACTGAACGCTATTTCCCTTACACCACGCATTATGCAGGGTGAATAAAATCGATGGGGATTGTAAAATTCAAAAGAACTCAAGGCAGATCCGTTTGCTGAATTGATTGAAGTGCGTCCGTCCATTTATCTATTTATAAATTCCTATATTGGCTCCAATGGTTTAATTTTTACGGTATCTTGAGAAAGATTGAGACTTTTATCGCCGCAAAGCGAATGCTCGGAGCAGACCAGTTCTAGGACCGCTTCTTTTTACTTTGAAAAAGTCGTTATTTAAACCAAAGTTCACAGTTTTCGACATACTAAATTGATGTGGAAGACATGGGTCGGATGCCCTATTACCTATAACCATCCATATATTTTACGATAAAAGCCGGACCATAAGAGGTACATGATGATGGGATCCGTGACAGGAAGATGAATTTTGCTTATTTTGGGTCACCTTAGCTCACGTTTTAGGTCCCGACCGGTGTAAAGGCTAACAAATGACACCGGAAGAAGATATAATTTTTGCAAATTTTTTTTTCTTTATGTAAATAAATGTAAAATTATATTGAATAAGAAGGAAAAGAGTGTTTAACAGTCGGCCTTAACCGATTGTAACATTTTTACTTAGTTTTTGTCTAATAACCATCATTTATTATATAGCTAAGTCGTCTAAAAAATATTAACTCTGATAAAAGCTATGGCATTAGTTAGAAATAAATGGCAAAAAAAATTAATTGGATATCAGCGCACAATGTGAGCGATGGGTGTTTGCGTTCTCTTGTGAAGGCTGGGTATTTTCTAAAGGTCTAAATACTAAAAACATTGATAGCGTTTACTGATGTAATTTATCGCTAATTGTATATCCGTACTAACAATCAGAGTTAATAACATTGCAGTATAAACGTTATAAGAAGATGTCTTCATCTATTTTAGTTGGCAGTAGTATGCTGTGCGTGTGCGTCTAACAAAAGTGTGCCTCAAGTATTTTAAGACACCATTACAATGAAAATATCTGATGTGTGCTTCTATGAGTGTAATGCCACTTGTGTAAATGCAAATCCTAGTTGTTGCTGAATGTTACAGCTTTAGCGATGGTAGGCAGGCAAGTTATGCATGCTTAAGTAGCTTATATAGCATCAGTAGTTGATTTAACTTATACAACATGAGGGTGTCAAGTGTTGGCAATTACGGCTACTGTATGTATGTATGTTTTGTCTATATGTAAGTAGTATGTAAGTTATCTCTCTCTATATTTGTGTGCATGTGTGCACACGTGTGTGTGTGTGTGTGTGTGTGTGTGTGGGTGGGTGTATGTGTATGTATGTATATATGTATGTACGTATATGTGCTTGTGCGTTCCATATGTGCCTAAATGAAAAAGAAAAATTCAAATTGATACCATATTGATGAACTTTAAATTTTTTATTAAAGCTTTCTATTTGTAATAAAATTTTAATTATAATTGAATTTAATTGATTTACAGATTTGCTTGCTTCCTTGCTTGCTGTGTATTCCATTTTCTATTTTATTCATTTATTTTATATATATAATCATCAACATCATCATCGTCATCATCATCACCATTGTCATCATCATCAAAAACATAAAACAACAATAACAATAACAGCAACAACGATAGCGACATCATATCTCTCAATTATAATCTACTT
>NW_023998423.1:13854770-13930996 GCF_014805625.2 Glossina fuscipes | reverse complement strand
GTTCGAGGTTGTTGTGGTTTCTGTCAGAAATGTGGTAGCGTAGGTGGTAAGGATGTGTCGTGGTGGCGATGATGATAATAATAAGGATGACGAGGATGGTGTAACTTCCGTTTTTTGGTTTGCCAGCATATTCTCCGCTTGTTTGTCTCTATATATCTAACACAAAACACACAGAGATAGCAAAACATATAAACGCATCCATATATGTATATATGTGTGTGTACTCACGTAGAGATGCATTTAGTTTTGTATATGTTTATGTGGCAGACATGTGGTTCACCGTGAAAATACCGGGTTAAGATGATTAAGTGTTTCCGCATATGCGCCCGCACATTGAAGCATCTGCAACACCCGCCACAAAACATATACATACTATTGCAACAATAATAATAACAACAATAACAACAGCATTTAGCAGGCTAACCAAGTGCTCTTATATACATATATATATATATATATATATATATACATACATGTGAGCGAAACGAACAAAAAATACAAAAAAAAAAAAAAAGAAAACAAACCAACAAAACTCTTGATAGTCTAACCGTAATTTAAGCAGCATTTAATTCGGTCTGCTCTCCAGCACCGACATCGACACCAACACCATCAACATCCTTAGCTGATACTGTTGGTGTTTGCTATTACGCCAACGGCAACAGCAGGTTGTTAATGTTTCTTATTTTTTTTTTTCTTTTTTTTTTTTTATATTTTATATTTTTCTTTTTGCTGTTGTTGTTATTGCTGTTTTATGTGCATAGTTTATATATTCATTCATTCATTCATTCATACATTCATTCATTCATACGTTTCTTGCATTCTTTGTTGGTGTTGATGCATTTCTACCATTCGTTATTCTGTTTTATTGTTCTAATTGTTGTCTGTTGTTGTTAATTTTAGAATTTGTTTTATTTTATTTTTTTTTATACTTTTGCTATTACGAGTATTACTGTTGCCACTATTGCTGTTTCATAAATTTTGTGCTTTTGTGCAATTTAATGGAAAAACTAATTTATTTAACCGTTTGTAATTTTGCTGTTGTTTTTCTTTTTTTTTTTTTTCTCTCTCTCTTTTTATTTCTTTTTTTCCATTATTTCTTTCTTTGTGCAATGATTTTATTGTTTTCAAAAAATTTTTCAATCCTCTCGGCGGCGCGCATATGCATGATAAAATAATATATGCATATATATATATATATGTATATATATAAAAAGCATAAAACTTATTATATATTTTATTCGGCGTCATCATCAATGAATAATTGTTTGCTTAAATTAAATTCGTTAAAACGAATCTACCGCTAATTGCACGGATTACATGTGCGCTCTTAATGTAATGTAAATTGCGATAATTGCGCGGAGAGAAAATAATATAAAGAAATTATTTTTCAAAAGAATACTTGCGCCGCCAAGCTCGGTTCTTTAGCAATAGCCAGCGAAAAACATCAAATTATATAAAGATATGAGTTTTTTCTTGGCCGTTTTTCCTGTCTTTGACTGACTGAGAAATTTCCGACCTGAATTTTACCTTGTTTATGGCTAATGGTTTTGTAAGGTTCATCATAACTGACTAATATTACAAAATTATCGAAACTTGATAGATTTCAGTTGAAAAACAACTTGAGACCGGTTCCTGTCTTTGAAGATTTCCTGGCAAAACCTAGTAAGCGCCGTTTTTTTTTTTTGGATTAAATCATGCGTCGCCAACGCTTTGAGTAGTTCGCTTTTCCTCTACTAGATGGATCTTCTAATTGGCTCCGCTAATAATACCTTTATTGTCTCTCTGACTTAACTTTCCTCATCATCATGTTTATTTATTTATTACCGCTTACAGTACACATTCAACCTAATTAGGCAACAGTTTTAAATTATCATGTTACAGAGAGAGTCATTGTTTGAAGCAAACACAGCAAAGTAAATCGTTTTTTCAATACTTTTGAGTCAATTTGAACTTTGGCATTATATTAATCAGAAGCAAAGTGGTAAAGGTCAAGTAATATATTAAAAGTGAACATAGACCTAAGAAACTATGCATATAGTTAGTCAAAAAGTATATATCGCACTGAGATCCGAACCAGCGTCCATCGCTTTGACAGCAGTGATTCGTTTCCCCTCGGCTGTTAAGGGGAGAAACCAGATTTCTAGCCGAAAAAAACACTTTCTTCTTAGCTAAGTTAGCTTACTCTCTAAACCTTCTAGAATATACGAGAGAAAACGCATTACTAGCAACAACTTTTTCATATCTCGAAGTTTTCTCCAAGTACCACCGACGACGATAGTTTTTATCTTTTGATAGTTTTAAAACTGTTTGATCAGTATTTTATTACATATCTGATTGACTCCATAGTGACAGCGCTTAACCAATACTCTCATGCGTGTATTGAGTTTTGGTATGTGGCTGTAGAAGTTGACATTACTTGAGCTCGTGCACGCTTACAATTCGTTATATTCTTCAATGCATAAAGCACTCGTGAAGAAACGCTTCATTGATAAATTTCAAATGCTCATACGAAAACAATCAGTTCTATCTCTATTATAAAGGATTTTTCACAGGTGAGTCCTCAACTTACGGTCGAGCGATACTGGCTCCAAACTACATGTAATGGTAGAAGAAAACTTTTTTCTTCGTCTTTCTTTAATGCATATATATATTGGCATGTTGAACGCAATGAGAACTTTTTATTAGGAAATATGTGTCACCTCATCTAGCAATAATCTCCGCTTTCTTAAAAAAAACTGCAACCTTAGCTTCATATAAAAGGACATATTTGTCTGGAAATGGATCTGGAATTTCTTCCATTTATTAAATGGCATATTTTTGTTGTTTTTGTCGCAACAGTCGAACACTCGACTCTGATGCTTTTAATAGTCCTTCACTGATCCATAACTTATGGTATTAGGTTCGACGTATCTCATTATTTCTTTTTTGTTGTTATGAAAGTGTCAAAGTGAGAAGAAAAAGAAAGAAGAAAATGTTGTTTAGTGGACATCCGCATAAATCTTTGCCAGAATTATTATAGCCCGAAAGATGTGACTTTAGCCCTTAATAATAGCGAATCGTGTAGACCTTTCATCACAAGGGTCTTTCTTCCCAAGTTTATTATTTCAGTTTTCACAAAATGTATGCCTTGTAAAAATGCTTATCAACTACCATATATATATCATATATATATCAAGTGTTAAATACGTGATTTTGGAAAATCATGCCCGACTTTCGTGGACGGCGCTTTGGCCTGATGCTACTCATTCTTCCGTAATCTTCTTATTAGCTCAAGTTGTCGTCAGTCAATATTAACATAAAAATTAATACACGTTCTAGGTTAATATTTCATAATCATTATCATCTTATAAACAATCGCAACGAGACATATACAAGACATTCACTCGAATCTTCCTTTGGGATAATCAAATTAATAATTAATAAAATAATTCTAAATTAATTCACGCATCATTTTTTACTTTCGATTTTATGTCTGCGATTAATTACATTTTGGTTACAAAAATTTAACTGCATAACTAAGATCTAACGTAGATTGTATATATATGAAAATGGGTGTGATTCTCTCACGAATCCGTCAAAAAACTACAAATGCCAGCACTGAAAGAAAGAACATTGCTGTGATTGTTCGAGCTTCCTTGAACTGGCTTAGGCCATATTGAAATTTTTTCGCAAACTTATAGACGATATTTTAATTTTTGAAAACGGGAGTATGTTTACCATAGATACCACATAGGTGGGTAGAGGAACAAAAGAAAAAAACAAGCACACCGACATGCTTAGAGATGTATTCCTAATCTAATACTACTCAAGGGGTGTATTATGTATGCTTTAAGGGGTTTTCAAAGCTTGATTCTTGGCGTTACAATGTTGTGATAAATAAATGAAAAATGAAATGGTTATGCGTGGCCGTTTTTTTTTTTCATTTTTGTGCAGGTACTATAGCCCATCTAGAACCCTAGCTGTTCAAATTGAGATTCATCTGCTGTAGTGTGCAAACACTGCTGAAGGAACGTGTCTGTGCCTTATGATTATCCCGTTGGGAAAGCAATAGGCTTGGTAGAGTTGCATATAACTTTATCCATGCTGTCGTTTTTTTAGAAAACCACTCGGGGCTTAACTTTGGCATACATATCGGTTTTCTGCCTCCAGGCCTCTTAAAGAATTTTTGAATGAAAGGGGCCATCTGACTACTAATGCTTGCCTGTAAGGCTTCCGTCTAAAGGTTGGAAACTTGTTTTAGTGGTTTGTCGTCAAAATTATGGTTGCAGAAATTTAGAGGCAATGGACATGACGGATTTTACTCTGGCCCTCGTTACTACGGCGACGACAGTCGCGAAGGCACTTGATTTCTTTGAGGCGAATCCATTGACCCTAGCTTGTATAATTCCCTAGTGCGGTGAGGGGGTGAGCTACCTGTGGCTCTCAAGTCTTGCCAGAAGATTCTCCTCTTTCTGGTATAGTAGAGTAGTGGAAATCCATTTCCACGTTTCTCAGCATTGCCATTGCTGTATAAACTGAGTTTGAGTTTTGCTCAGTCTTTCTCCCGGGGCGTTGTTTCCCTTAATAAACGAAAGAAATCGGGATAGGCCTCTTCCGTCCAGTGAGAACACAATTTCAACCTTCCAATAATTTCCCAGCAATGGGCTGATAGCGGGCACGATCCCTTGCGAAAGCCTTGTGGTGGCGTGTTAAATATTTTAGCTGCTAGATAGTCCTCGCCCTTGTCAGAGGGAATAACATGCCATACACATATTTTTATCCTGAAAATGCAGAACAGCTTTGCTCGCCATGTGGCGTGAGTAACGCTTCTTTATTCCTTGTACCAACGGACGCCGTAGGGTTAAGCCTTCAAGACAGGTCCCAGCCTGAACCCTTCATCACATATGCTGTATGAGCAAAAAACCAGCCTTTTCTCCTTCGAAGAACAGAGTATTCCTCAGTTTACGTTAAACTGCAAACGTTTCCTTGGACCCATTTGGCCCAATTCTAACCACCATCTGTGTGCAACGGCTTACAATGTTGATTAATTTGTTTAATTGATTCAGAGTACGATATAGATATGTCCGAGAATATATACACTTAGCGAGGTATGCGAAGCTTTGATTTTGGATGTTGGGAATGTTTTCATAAATGAATAGAAGATACCCATTCTTGCGTGGTAGTGGATGTAAATACATCGTTTAATTTGAAATATTTGAACGACAAAGGCAAGCAAATCAATGAATCCTTCTGTTAAAAATAACTTTAGCGTTTTTAAATTTTAATTCGCTTTCTTTTCGTTAGCACTTTAGCAATATTTTGTTGTACTCTTTAATGCGATATTCGTGTGTTGAACAATAGACAGAATTGCAATCAAAATGGTTCAATTGTTAAAATTGTATGCACCGCCTTCCACTTTCAATATAATCGTTAAACACCAAAACAAAAATTCCCAAAAACAAAAAAGTATTTTTGTTTTTTATTCAATCTTTCCATCCGTTAATCTTATTGCAGCAATTCAGTGTTAAATCAATACAGAAAAGAAATTGAAAAAATTAAGCAAAAAAAAAAAAAAAAAAATATAGTAAAATAAAGTAAAATAAAACGAAATACAAATCAACAGCACAAAGAAATGATTTGTAAGAGCATTTGAAATTCAATGAATTTTTACCGAGAAATTGTAAAGAAATTGACATTCATTGCTTTTTATTTCCCTTTTTTATTTGGTGTTCGAAAGTAGCAAAAAAGGATTGAAAAAGACTAAAAGCAGCGGAAAGAGCGGGCATGACTTTTATTTATTAAAGACAAAAGTCAAAAGTTGAATACGCTTGTATATGTGGGCAAACGAATATTGACATGTTTTAGCCGGCATCGTTGCTGATATTGATGACTGCTTGAGGGGCTGGTTATCGGCTACTTTTCTCTCTTAGACATATCGAGTAAACACATCAAATGTATAGCAATATATGTAAACCATTTTTATGCCATTTTATGCATCAAAGAGTACCGGTATATTAAGTTTACCATTGCAGACAAACACGAGAGACGATATGACAAAAAACCCGCCCCATTGAACTTGTGTCGCTTCCCGATCAACGAAAACCATCTTATTTTCAACCGTATGCCGACAGTTGCTTTTAAGCATCTTGTGATTGTGAAGATCGAAGTAGGAAGCTTGGCCAATTGACCGTTCATTAAGGCCTCATGGTTGCATTTGCAAATATAGAAGCACAGAGCTGAAGCGGATGCTATATATGCTCTTGCTTCACTTTCATGTATGGACTCACTTGTTATTTGTTGAATCTTCTACTATTGCAGAAACACAAGGTCAGATACACAAGGATGCAGATACACAAGGTCATATAGGTCCCTTCCATTCGGTTCTTATCGGTCATCCTTAGTTTGGATTTCTGATGATAACAGAACTTAAGATAATTAGAAGATAAGATAATTCCTATATATATGTCCAGCGTGAGGGTACATAGATCAAGTTTAATCACACCCGTCTCTTCTGCTTCCTGATGGATATTACATACGGAATACGCTGTGATACAGAGCTAAAGCTTATCAAATACATTTTTTCCTTAAATCTTCAAATTATGTTTAAAATTGGGTGCCTTCACGCCTATCTATTCTGGGCCAGTGAGAATTTCACTGCCTAAAAAGATTGAAATACGGAGTTGAAATAGGGTCCCTTTGTTTTTGGCTTACGTCCTTGTAACAAATTTCAATATGAGCAAATCCATATCAGTTGCATTGCCTAAGCATGCAAACACTAATATGGACTGCGAGACCTCCCTGCCATGTGGTTGTTTAAACTCTCGCTGTCGATTAGGTTACGACATAAAACTAATGTTTGTCACGTAAGTTCTTAGAGAAAATCTGTAGATCAAATTTAAAGAATATTATCATGTGTCTATAGGAGCTTCGCCAAGGGATTTGGAAGAAGATAATATTATTTAAGCGACTGCGCCAAAAACCTTTTACATCAGTCATAAGGAAAGCACTTTGCCATTTTTGTACGGTATCCACGATTCGCCTAAAAGCAAAGATAATTTCCTGACGGATTTTTGTTATGCTTAAAGTCGACCATCATGTCAAGTTTTGTCACACATGTGAATACTTGAGGCATCTGTGAAAAACGAAGGTTGGTCCCTTCAAAAAAAAAAAGGCAGATAAAAAGAAAACAAGAAAAACAAAAAAAAAAAACAAAAAAAGAACGGAAAACAAGAGAATACTAACTAAGAAATTATGGTGAAATTGAATGGAACGAATGTGCACGACAAACTTGAAAGAGGGAAATTTTTGAAAAACCGTAGTTATGGATCTGTTATGTAATGGATTGAGGAGTTTAAGCAAACAGATTGTTACCGAATGCATAACGAAATGCAAACGTAAACAAACTTGACTGAGTGACTGAGTGAGTAAATGGCCGGATGGCCATTGCTTCTTAGTTAAGGGTGTATAACTGTTTCATTGCCTAGAAGATAGACAGACAGTTCTGCCAAACCAAATGGTAAAAGTTGCAATTTTGGATACAGTTCAATGATTAGAAAACATCAACATCAATAACGTAACGATGTTGGCTAAATTTTTAGCTAATATGCAAAACCGTATGTTTTCGATGCTTTCCTTTTATCCAAAAGCGTATAACCGTCCGGTCACTAGCATTTTGTTGAGTAATGAAAATATATTTTTGTGAAATACATTTGCTATCTTTTTTTTTTTTTTTTTTTTTTTTTTTGTAAGAAAATGAATTCTTGCTGCATGCACTCTTGTGTACGGTAATTACCGCAAATGAAGACATTGATTTAGAATGACATAAAACAAAGATTAGTTCTTCTAAAGACAACAAAAAGAAAAAAAAAAAAAAACAGAGAAGCAAATAGCTATGCATTACACCCAGCAAATGGAAACTATACAGCAATAGCAACACAACAACCATTATGAAGAAACAAAAAAAAAAAAAAAAAAAAAAAAAAAGCAAAAAAAATAATAGAAATACAACATAAAGAACTGACGACTTTGTTTTTCCATTTATGAATTAAAATGCAAATAATTTATGTCCTACTTGAAGTCTGTGCATAAAATATGTTAAGCAAACACAACATTCCGTGTGCAGACAGACACAGAGACGGACACTTCAATTTATTATCTTTGCTTTTCATTTAAGAAAATTTTTGAAAATATTAAAATATATTTCCATTCTTTTTTTGTTTTTCTTTTTTTTTAGAAAACTGTTTTTTTTTCTTTTTGCTTTTCCTTCCACTTAACAAAACCTAAACGACATTATATGCATATAATATGAGTTGCCAAAGATAATAGTTGTAGAACAAATAACTGTGAGAACTAAACGAACCATTTATGAAATGTTAGCTTTTTTCCCTTTCTTTTTATTTTTATTTTTTTTATTTTTTTTTTTAATACAATAATAAGCTTTTTATAGACTTAGAAGCATAAATACTTGTTTAGTCATGTTAAGGCCACAAAATCATGTTGGATTTATCAATAAGGATTTTCTAAGGATTCACACATTATAAATAAGAAAGCAAAAAAAAAAAAAACATAAACAAAAATCAATAAAAATGAGAAAAGGAGATAGATAAAATAAAAAAAGGAAAAGCCTAAGGAGAGAACAATCAAATCTTCTTCGAGTTTTTTATCTAAGAACTTAACAAGATATTGCTTGAAACACCTACATACGCAGCTACGCAGTGTTCTTACAAATCCTTGGGGATTTGTGTAAATTCATAGCAAAATAGAAATTTGCTTTGTCGAGTTCAAATCGAACATCTGAACGCTACCTGTTCTGGTTCTATTTTAAAAGCAAAAAATTTCATACAAAACTGAGAAAGCGAAAGATATGAATACAGTGCGAATGTCCTTTAATTTCCGGCAAAGAATTTAGATATTATATAATTTCGTTGAAAAAATTATGATCTTTAATCGCATTGTGTGAGTATGTGCTAATCGGAAAATCAATGGCAATGGCAGGTTCAATTATGGCACGAAATCTAAAATGAAATCTCCTTTTGAAAATTTCCGCGTATAACACAGCGTTTATAAGCACATGAGAATTACATCCGAAGTAGTTTTTCTACAACTGATAAAGAACCTATTTGGTCCTTTTTTCATTTACACCGGATTTCTTATTAACAGCGTTCCTCACCGAAACTCGGTTTCAATATTTCTTTGACCGACGAAAGCAATTACTTACATCACTTACAATGACGAGAATCGAAGTCAACAAATCTGAATCAACACCAACATTCTCACTTATAATGTGCTTGTAGACAGATAGTGTGATTGCAGGAAAGGGCAAAGAAAACTTTTTCACAAATTATCACTTGTCTCCTGGTTATGATGATCGTAAGTGATTTCGTAAACGTTTATAAAAAACTTTCGATAATTAAGGTTATCACGTGTTCTACGGTCACAGGATCTACTTTAAAAAGTTAGAAACCCAAAATAAATTAAAAACGAGCAAATCTGCCCGAGGTTTTCATGTCAAAACTTATAGCATTTCAATTTTTATAAGGGGATCAAAGTATTTCTACGTATTTAGTAATAAAAAGCTTTTGTTTCTAAAAAAAAACTCGGTGGGCTTAGGTGCTTTGCAAGCGCGTGCTCTCTCATCGGAAGGAAGATCCTTTCATCTAAGCGCTTCCACCCGGACGACTCTCTCCGGGACAGCAAATGTGGTTTCCTCACTTCGTGTGCTGTGTGCCTTCGATCGCCGTGGGCTTCAATCTCTCCGGCTGAGAGCCTAGGGAGTTTCATTTTTAAAAATGTTTTCTTTGATGACAGACCTTTACCTTTATTCATTCCTTCAAAATGTATCCCACTAGCTTGACGCATACAATTTGAGCAGAATGACTCTCCTTAGAGCGTAAGAGGAAAAAGAGAATTACCTGAGAAATGCTGTATGAAGAATAATCGAACTAAGCCTTGTTTTGGAGGCTTTCAGAAGGCATAGCTCTTGCAGGGAATGATTCACAATTTCATTTGTTTTTTTTTTTTTTTTTTGTTTCGCTGAACTTCTGACACCAAAGGGCCCTTTTTAATGAAAGTTAGTTAAATTAAACTTTCAGTTAACAACAAATATACTTCAACGGATTCAGTTATAATCTAACTGATGCTTAACTTAACCTGTAGAATTTCGTCCAGTTAATTATTAACCGGCAGAGCACACAAAAGGAAGGAGTTCATAAAAAATTGAAAACCGGAAAGAGTTAAACACAATTTGTAAAAATTCAATCACAATAACGTAACTAACAATTAGTAAAGTATACCTTACTAAGAAGCAAATATTTAACTTTGAGTTAATAGGGACAAGTCAAAAACCGTTTTGTTAGTAAGCTTTCAATTAAAATTGATATATATTGAATACGGCCCTTAATCATTGAATATCAATTACTAGTCGTGGGTAACTCTGTTCTCTATTTCTTGCCTTTATACCACTTCGAGCACAAAAAACCGTTTAATTAGTTTAAACCTTGACTGATACGTCCTTCTGCTGCCTACATTTCGGACATAAATCGAAGATTAGCCAAATTATCAACGACGGTCAAAATTCAGTCCGTTGTCATTATATATATTTCTTGTGTATTTCTTTCCCTTACTTACAACAGATTTTGCTTCGCTTCCTTATAAATGCGAATTTACACTGAATAGTTTGCCACTGTACGTAAATACTGTGCCTACGCCGAACGCACAATCACTAACTAAAGAGCTTTAAAGCAAGTTATAGGCATGGTCATGATGCACTGAATATACAAATTTATAAATGCCCTAACAATTCAGATGCCCATTGTTAGAACCTGACGTGGAAATGATTCCGTATAATTAGTTGCCATGCTACAGATTTTCATCTCAGATTAATGACATTTTGAAAATAAGTTAATCATGCCAAAGCCTAGGGATATTTCAATAACACATCAGATGGCAACGCTGCTTGTGGTCAAAGGATTACCCCAAGCTCGCAGGGAATTCAATTTTTTTGCGCTCATTCACACTAAGTTAGCTCCTCGTGACAAGTTGTTCACAAGAAAACCTATCCTATGCATAGTTAAACGATTAAAGCGGATCCGCAAACATAAGACAATTTATCAATCGATTAAACTTAAGCAAGTGATTTCTGCCTTAAAAAAAGTTAACTCGAAAATTTTATTATCGTAAGACCTGAAGAATTAAAGCAATAGCAAATTATACTAGAAGAGGTCAGTTTTAAGGCAAAAATTCTGGCCTACTCTAGTTTGTTGAGTACGCAGGTTCTTGAGAGCAATATTCGAATAAATTTATTAACTCTGGTACCACATGTCTTACGAAAGTTCACCTTTACGGAAGCAATTAAAGATAAGAAGAAAAATTAGAAATGCTACAAGAAAGATTTTGGTCATTTTAATATATTACAACATGAACGATAAAATAAAAGGGTAAGCAAAAATTTGCAGAGTAAATGAATTAATTAATAAATAACAAAATAAAATATTTATGTTTAGAAGTTGTTACGTTATGTACATAAATAAGAAAGTAATTACATAAGTGAGTTAATAAGCGAGCAACTTATGCAAGTGAGTTAATAAGCAAGCAACTGAGTAAGTAAGTAAGTAAGTAAGTAAGTAAGTGAAATATTAATAAGGAAAGTAAGTGTTATTGTTAAGTAAATATTTTGCATAAATTAAAAAGTTTTTGAATATGATAATCAAAAGCAATAAGTAATAAAATGAATTAGAAGGAAATTTACTAAGTAATTTACGCATACATATCTAAACGAGTTGATGAGCTAAAGACATATATATATATATATATATATATATATATAGATATAAATAATTTACTAAGTGAACTAATAATTAAATAACTGAAAGTTAAATAAGCGAGTTAATTATTAATTAACATGAATGAATTACTAAAAATTGCGTACGTGAGCTTTTACGTCATTCAATAAATAGATTAGTAAGTTGAATGAGAAAATGAGCATTTGTGTCAAGCGACCGCTTGAAAATATTATTGAAATGTTTTTCGATAATAGCTAAAAAGCATGTTTCTTGAACAATTTAGAGGCAGAAAATTTTTTCATTAAAGTAAAAGACTTATGGGACAAACGTGGCTAGAACCAATGAAGTAAACAAGAGAACAAATTGTTGTAGAACCGAAGCGGATAGTGAGCAGTTCAGTCACTAAATATATATTCTTTATAGAATAAGTTATACGAACAAGTTTCGCATATTATACATAAGCTTATCTTAAGAAATATCTATTTATCTGACTAAATGGTGATGAAACAACAAAGGCCTTAGGAGGGAACGCATATGCAATACAAAGAAAAAGAAAACGAGGGACGCGTTATATTAAAGAGGATAAAATCTTAATTATCATAGATAATAAATGTATCTATAATCGAATGAACTCAAGTTCTTTCGTTAATATTCAATGTGAGTCAAGCGGTTAGACCTAATGGATGAAGCATTGTAGCGGGAATCAATTATTTAGTATATCTGCAAAAATTTTGCTACTATCTATATAACTAGAATTTTTGTTGTTGGTTACTTTTGTGCTTTTTTTTTTTTTTTGTTTCCATTTTGTTTTGTACTTTATTTTACCGCAAAAATTTTATACCAACAAGTTTTAAATAAAATGCATAGAAAAAATGGGGGAAAAATAGTTTCAATTAACACAAAACAATAAACACTGGATACTAGAAAGTTTACTGTTTTGTAAATTTGTTTGTGTAGGCATATGAATTGGTGTCACAAGTCCTTTGCATTGTTTGGACATGCTGTCAGTTTGGCAATTAATAAATCAATTTCATTGAAAACACATCAAATGTTTAGTCAAAGTAAATATTTATAGATACCTATGTTTCCTTGTGGACATAGACTATGGATAACATGCGCTTAAGGGATTATAAAGACACATCGAACGATACAACAAACAAACTTATACATACATTTACGAAAAGCACGTACACACACAGCCACACACTCATATATATATATATATATATATATATATAAACAAACTATCAAACATAAAGCCCATACGCATACATATACCATCTTCTTAATATAAAATGACAATTTGTTTGTATTGTGTAATTACCTGACTGAGAGTTTATTTTATATGTAAACAACGATGTGTTTATATATTGTTCTACCTTGTTGTTATGCGCCCGTGTGTATGCTGATGAGTACAAGTGTGAATTGAAATTTGACAATCATTTCAAAATGTTTCGTATATTTGAAATTTTTAGAAAACATAAACATATATATATATATATATATATATGTATACATATTTATACATGTATAGCTTGATTTTGCTTTTTTTTTTTTTTGTTTTTTTCTTTTAAGAACTAAAGAATAAAATTCAATTAAAATCAATTGAAAAACAAGTTACTTTTGTTTAGGGAATTTTAAAATAAGTTTTCTTTAATAAATTATTTGTGGAAAATAAAAAAAAAAATAAAAATTAATTTACGTTATTCTTAAGAAACAGTTCATCTATCATTATTGTATCAGATTTTAAATCTTAAAATCTTGGTAAGCAAAATCTTAAAAAGCAAGCCTTAAGAATAGATTTTCAATTGTCGCTATATAGCGTTCAAGCCTTCGTTGTCTTGCTATATGCTATAACTATGTAGAAACAAGTAAGAACTTTCTAGCAGGGCAAGAGCGACCGTTAATTACACTACATCACAATTCTTCTTTATATCCTAGAACACAAAAACTATATCTTATTTCTATATAACGGAACATTTTTCAAGTACGTATTTATAGGAAAGCAGGTCTAAAATCCAATCTAAAGTAATATAAGTTTAATCTTTACACAGACTAGGACTCAAAAATAGGCGTAGATAGTCCAAATTTTGTAGAGTTCATTTTTGTATAAAAATCACTATAATATCGTGGGTCAATTCTCATCGTTACATATTAAAACTTGTCTTTTCTGCTCTTCAAAGGGCCAATTTTCATAACAATGCAAAAAAATAGGCCAAGAAGGTCCATTAAATTGAAAATTATACCTTTTTTCGTGTGAAGTTCAGTTTTGGTTATATGAGCGGGTTCAACAATTGCCCCAGCCGGCCCAAAGTTTCCATACCAATTTGGAATGCCGAAATATTATCACTTAGCCGCTTTTGCTGAGAAACTTTGAAAATTGCAACTTTTTCCCATATAAACACGTTTAAAAATAGGACGTTATATGAAGAGTGGTCGAAAAAGTGGACTCATTTCAACCATTTTCAATTGCGTTTGTCCTTGCGTCAAAACACGTGAATGTACCAAATTTCATCAAAATATCTCACAAATTGCAACCGGTGGCTTGAACACCACGGATCTGATACTAAGGCTTTCTACGTGTTACATACGAACGCGCTAGCTTAATATACCCTGTACCACCTGTGGCGTGGGGTAAAAAAATGAATTCCACTAAATCATATGCTTTGCAGGAGGAAAGTTTAAAGATTGAGTTAATTTCAAGTCTGTTATCTCTTGATCCTTTCAAACCTTCCATTGCAACGTTTTCTTTGGAAGTCCTTTTCAATTTTTATCAACTCAGTCGTGTTTTTGCTTTCCCATTTTCTCCCGTTCCTTGCAAAGATTTCAATAACAATAACATAGTTCATTCAGCCTAGCCGGGGCTTGCTCGCGCATATTTTTACTCCTCCTAGTCATCTCGCATTGAAAGTGGACACTTAGACCTATTATTCTTTGCTTTGCATTCTTCTCATTTACTTTACTATGGGTGTTGCCTTTGTTAAAATATGTTCCAGAAATTTTTTCAAATGAGAAAGTCACGGAAAAGTACGCTATACATCTATTTAAAAAGCGATACAAACTTTTTTCCCACCGTTCTATATAAGCACTCTATGTTAATTTTCTTTTATACTCATGTAAAGCTTAAAAGATTTCATTTCGATTATTAAAAAGGTTAAAATTTGTCCCGAATACATATACATATACGCACAGGTTAAGGAATTTTTACCATATTTATGTTCAAATATTTATACATTTTAAGTTTAAAACAAATTTTCACCCATTTATACCCAATATGTCATACCACATGGTTTGATGGTTTGATTCAGAATTGGTTTTGATTTAATTAAGTAAAAAGTAAACACTTTTAATAGGTGCTTGCATATCTTTTAATCAATGGCATTTATTGGTGCAAATGTACGCAATGGTTAAGTTCGATGCTTTTGACCTTTTTCACGGTTTTTCATTTAATGTCATCGCTTTATTCAGCGTATCCTGGAAAGCTAAAAATAGTGTTCTCGACGGTCGTTATATTTTAGGTTTAATTTGAAGCAATCTGCTCTCGAAGCTCATCATCAAATACTTTTAGGAGCTTACGGCGATGTTGCTTCATCATATCCCAATTGTCAGTATCCGTTTCAGCAGTGCTGAGTTCAATGTCAATTGCAAAGAACAGCCTGGAGGACCAAAAAAGTTCATACACAGGGTGACATTTTGGGGAACTGGCGCTATATTTTACGTTTTCAGCAATGATCGAGCTAATACTCTTATATGCGAAATGCCAGAAAAAAAAAATAGCTTTGCACGTTAGCAAAATACGTCTCATTTTCGTACATTTTTATCGGCAATTCATCTGCTGGATGTGTGTTAGAATGTCTGTTTCTTCCGGCGCAAGAAACAGCTACAGAATAAAAATGACAAAGGAGCGCCATAATGCAGATCACTGCAAGCATAACAGAGGCCATGAAAAGACAGTATGTTGCACCAATGGTGCTCGTTGTGTGCCTAACGATAAAACTATTAAGAAATTTGTGATTCGAAATATTGTTGAAGAGCTGCCGCAGTACGAGATATTTCAGAAGCTTCCATATCAGATAGTTATATACTGCCGAAGCTTTATGGTAAGCTTCACTATTGGGTTTGTTGCGCCATTCACTCGAAAGTTGTCAGAAATAGATCTAAAGATGGCCGTCGTAATCGTACGCCACCCGTAAGGACTTTTCCTAAGGACATGGCACGTAATCACACTCGAAAATAGTTACTAGTTATCAAATGTGAATAAGTCTTGTATTATCAGAAGAATTTGCATCTCTCATAAACTTATAAAGTAATTTGCTAACGTCGCTTTTTTAACTGTGTCCATGTTTATGAATGCAGCAGCATTTAGTTGCACTGTTAAAGTTAAATTTTCAAATAAACTCTCTGATAAGTATCTAAGAACACAGCCAAACGCACTACAGTATTTCTTGCTCGTTCATTCATTAAATACAAATGAAGTGTTCGAAACGCTCTTATATTGTCACAAAGTTGCCGACAATGCTATGAACACCTGCCAAAAAAAAAAAAAATCGGCTCGATACTCAGAATACAACAGGTGAAATTTCTATAAGAAATTAATAAAAATTGAACTACATACAATAACGTTTTTCCCAATAGCTGTGTTTAACTCGTTTGTATTCTTTTACATAAGTTTGCAGGTAAACGCTTCCATTGAACCGTTAACCCTTTTTTCCGCTTTACATCTTTCGCCCCTAAATACGCTTGTCATCATTTGCCGAGAGTATGTGTTCGAATTTTATGCCTCTTAGTTAAATTATTATAGATTATTAAGCATAAGTCTAATTGGAAGGAGAGAGTGTGTTGCTCCTCCAAAGGGAAAAGTTAATATTAACCAATTGTTCATCCGGGCATATGTGTTTACCTCATTTCCCGTTTTTGCCGGGAAGCTTGTAAGCATGTAAATGCTTGCATCATATCGAAACCAGTGGTTACCAAAGTTACATTTTGATAAGCAAATGCTGAGCCGATTTTGAACGATAACGGACTTGATATTCAAAGTTCTAATGCGGGCTTCTTTGTCAACTAGAGGTGGGGCTTCCCAAAACGACATTAAGGCAATTACACTACTTCAAGATAAAGGTGAGATCGTCCATATGGACATGTTGCAGACATATTTGATCGACAATTCATTGATAATAGAGTTTAACCCAAGATAGTTTGCTATTTACATTAATCTTTGACCCAAAAAAAAAAAAAAGTAATCACCGGCGAATTTCTTTCAATTTTCGGTGTCCTTTAACATGACTGTTGGCAGGTTACCCGTCGTAATTTCTAATTCTACATATCTGAAAAGCCTCTTTCTTAACTACGCCCAAGCTGATCCGACAAAAACAGTGCACCGTGCATCGGCACTTGTGCCTTGCACACAGGTCCCATAAATTACGTAATAGTAAGTTTACACAACCCAAATAACTGGAAAAATTTCCATGAGCAGTGAAAAGTTATGTTAACAAGAATTTCACTTCTTCGAGTTTCCCCTCCATTCACTGTTCTACGTTTGATCCATCTTTCTTTCGGGTTCCCATCGCAGCTGTCATTCAGTCAACATGCCGTGTTGGATAGCGGTCTTAAGTGTGTAGACTTCGCTGTAGTTTCCTTCGCCAGTAGTTCTTTCCGTTTTGCGCCTGTGAATATATAACTGGCCCTTCAATAGTAGCTCGATGGGTGCAGTTATCGCCAAGCCCGCTGCCGTTGTCATTGAGACCCTGCAGTAAGGCAAATACCATTTTCAACGTGCGCAGACTTTAGGCACCTTGCAGCTTTTTAGTGCGGCATAGATCATTTGTGCGTAAGCTACGTTGCATATAAGTTTTCGCCTCGCCTATTTTGGCTATCTTGCTTTTTTAGGCTGCCGACACAGATAGAGATAGTGATAGTGATAGAGATAAGTAAACATAAATATATTAAAGGTAAAGATAATTCCACTGGAACTAATGATTGCATATCTTTTGAACATGGTGTCTTTTATTACTAGCTAAAATGTTAGTAAAACGTACGGTACGATCTGAAATTGATCTGAAATTTCTCAGACAACTTCGTACAGATATTCTTTATAAATGGAATTACAAAGGATTTAAAAGTTGTTTAGTTGGATGAATAGTTAAAAGTTAGTTTGGAGTAAAAATTTGCTAAATAACAAAGAAAGTGAATTTGATAAGATCTTTGAAAACTAGTAATCAAATATATATGAGCTTAAATTTCAACCAATTTCCACCTAACGGACTAAAAGAAAGCGGGACGTGTATAATCAAGAAAAGTGTTTGCTTTAGTTTCTCTTCCTTTTTTTTTTCTATCATTTGATTACATACAATTTATTCATTTGATAAAAATTAAGAAAAATGACGAGAGAGAGAGAGAGAGAGAAAGAGAAAGAAAGGAAGAACAAATATCTTTCTTTTCGCAACTGACGCATGATGCTTTAAGGCACCGAACCGAACCATCCGTCTTTCAAATATCAAACAAGCTACGAAACGAAATGACTTGAAACTTCACTTTGACAATTTATTTGATTGCCTGCTTATTATACGATGAAATGTCGGTAGTCGCCCGTTAACATCATAACCTTGATCCACATTTAAATACAAAGAATAAAATCTCTCCTAAAGCATATAATTAGAGAGATTACAAAAGAAACAGCTGTTCCACCGTATGAATGCAGGCATTATTATGCAATCAGCATATCATTAAATAAAATGTGTGTGTGCATTCCGAACGTATAGCATGTGAATGCAAATGTATCCATTGTGTATATGAGTGAAACGTTTTGCGTGAATTTGTGTGTGTGTGTGTGTGTGTGTGTTTGTGTGTGTGTGTGCGTTTTAGGGCAAAAGCGAAAAAACAAAATCAAAAAAAAAAAAAGCAAAAACGCGTTTGGTCTTAATTGGTAGGGCGTTGCTTTGCAAATGTGCGTGTGAACGACCTTTAAAAATGCCGGCTTCTTTCTTAAATAAAAAACAAATGAAAAAAAAAAAAAAAAAAAAAAATAGATCTTGTCAGACATAACGAGACTTAACAACTAACTAACTGGCTGCTACTTAAAACTGCTATTGCTGCTCGCTACTATGCACTAACGCTAACGGTTAGCGTTGTTGCTTAATTTCAAATGAAATGAATGAATTTATGTTAATGACTTTTTAAATGTCTCTCTGTTTCGCTCCATGCATGCATGCATGCATACATGCATATATGCGTACGTATTATATATATGTGTAGATGCAATGTTGACGGCCACGACCAGCTAAGCTGGTGTGGCATAAGTTAAATAAACGTAAGTATGAAGTCAACTTAAGCTTGAAATTAATTTGAATTCATGGAAAATTGATTTTAAGCACCTTGAAGAAATTCTCAGTTCTTTTAATAGATTTTGATTGCTTGTTGTTGTTGTTGTTGTTTTTCTAATAAATAATTCTTAATCATTTCTTTGCTAATAAGTTTATACATTTTTTTTTTTTTAATTTTTTTTTTTTTTTTTTTTTTTGCCTTTGCTTGGCAATACATGAATTAGTTGGCTGTTCTGGGTTCTTTCAGCTGATTTAATGTCGTATTCACATGGAATGCAGAGAAAGTAGGCCGCACTTGTACATTCTCATACATATACAAAAACACAAACACCAAGTATTTTAAAGCAAAGAATTAAAGCCATTGAACTAACAACGGCAAAGCAATGGTAGTCGCAGTAGCGGCAACAGCAACAGCAACAGCAACAACAAACCACTCATTTAGCTAATAATGTGCTCTGGCTATAGATCTAGCCAGCTTGAAATATATATATATATATATATATGATTTAGACTTGGAAAAATCTAAATGCATAAGTGTATGTGTCTGCCTGAGTAACTGTCGCGTGCAAGCAAGTTAACAAAACCAAGCAGCCAACCAGCCAGCCATCCAGCCAGCCAGCCAGCAAGCAAGCAGTTAAGTTAGCATTCCATGCAGCATGCATTCATCTGCATTTGTGCTACGCTCGTATTATCTACACTTTTATATCTAAAAGAAAAATTTTCTTTGCTGCTCTAATGGTATTTTCACTATTGCAGTTTAGATATATATATATATATCTAAAACTGTTTGTGTGTGTATGTGTGTGTGTGTACGTGTGTGTGTATAGATAAGTACACATCGTTTTTAAGCTCACTACCAAAGGATGGTGATATAATGAATTTGTCATGACTTCCAAGTATGCATACGGAATACCCTTAACGTAATATATAGGAAAATTTTGAAACTATTTAATTACAGCTGTCCATCCGTCCGTGATTTGTTAGGTCGCTTACAAATGCAAAAATTCCGTTTGAATTTTACATTCTTAGTAAGTGACCGTAAATAAAAAAAAAAAAAAAAATTAATGCAATCTATCTACAAGTCAGTTAACACCTACGCTCATTAAGTTCTGAAAAAAAGAGAATTTTTTTTTTTTTTTTAATATTGAAAACGAATAAATTTTTCCTTAATTAATACAATTTTTTTTTGTCTCTTTATATATAAAAGATTTACAAAAATACCTCAAGCTTCAGTATGGATTGTAAATAAATATTTGCTTTCAGTAAAGTGAAGAGTGTCTGTAATGCGTCTGAAAACTCATATAACTTTCTTACTGGTTTTTTTTCTTTCCTTTTTCTTGCTTTCTGGTTGCTCTTGATATTTTAGCTCACGGTTCCGTTTGAAGTAAACGGATTTGCAACATTTGCCGTGGCATTAATTGGTTTAAAATACCAGCTGAATTTGGAAACAGTTGATTTTCGCAAGCAACAAAGTCAAGCAAGCAAGCAATCATTGAGGCTGACTAACATACTATATAATGCAAAGCAACAGCAGCAGCAGCAGTAGCAGCAGTACCAGCAGCAGCAGCAGCAGCAGCAGCAGCAGCAACAGTAATTTTCTTTTGTCTTAAATCATGCTGGCTGTTTAAGCTATATCTCTCGCTTTTTTTTTCTTTCTTTCTCTCTCTCTCTCTCTCTCCCTCTCTCCCAAAGTCTCTATGTCTCTCCCTGTCCGTCTGTATCTAACTTACGGTCTAACTGTATGCATGTGCATATAATGCATTGACAAGGTTATTTCGCTGTATGACAATGCACTTGGCAACAACCTCAAATATTTCATTTCTTTTGCTATTGTTGTTGTTGTTGTTGTTGGTGTTGTTTCGTTCTTTGTTCCATGACGCAAAGCAGTGCCATTGAAAATCACTTTGTGTTTTGAGAGGTTGTCACACAAGTTTTTAAATTTTTTTCTCTCCTTTTTTTTTCCAAGTGAAGTTTGAGTAAATTTTCTTTTTTACTGCTTTTGTTCTTTTTGTTTCATGCAGTAATTGTTGCAAAAGACTTTGTAACTATTTTATTTATTTGATTGTTATAGACAACTTTCTTATTATATTGCATTTCTTTCTCGCTCTTTCGTTTACCTCATGTAAATGCGGGAGTGAAACAGAAAGCCAAGGTAAAGAAAGTATCCACAAGTTCACTGTTCGTTGAAAGCCCTAATAAATCTTATATTAAGATGTATACGTAAAGTTTTTCTTTATTAGAAGCATTTCTTAAAGTTTTAAACAATCCCGACTTCTTTATAAACTTTACATGGAATCAACAATTAAAAGTGAATACGATTTTTCTCTTTACTTAGTGGCGCTTTGTTCGTTTCATTATATTCTGCTTGAATTGCGATGTACGGTATGAAAGATTTCTGATCTCAGGGGCATTCATTAAGCTAAGCCTCTTCTTCTTTATCTATCTCACTAAAGAAGTACCTAAGCAGACCGAGAATCGAAAAGTTTACTATAAAATAAGCTTAAGCTTTAGGTGGCTTAACAATATGGGCTTTGCTTACTAACTCTCAACTCCTTATTTAACTGTGGGCTTTCTTAGCAAGTGCTTGTTATTTAAGAAGTAGTTGGCGATCTACTTCAAATGCAACAAAAACGATCGTTGATCTTTCACGGCATAAACATGAATTTCCTAAATTTCTCCAATTAAGTTTTTCACGATCACGTCCGTAACGGTTGACTTGATCAGCTATTTCTGAAACTCCCCAGAAGTTTCCGAAAGTTTTCAAAATTCCCCACAGACAGATCGCGTAAATTTCATGATGATGGGAAGTCAATCTACGAGTCTAGTATAAGTTTCCTAAGGCTTTCCGTCCTCTGAAGTTTATGATTTTTCGCTATCTCTTTATTGATTCTATTTTTTATTTTTTTTTTTTTTTTCATAAGAAAACTTCTCCCTTGCCATCGTTCCGCTTCGTTCTACCGATAATTTAAGAAAGTTTAGCTGGCCAGGACGACACAGTGACACGAAAATGACATCGTTGATAAGTCTTTATTTAAATGTTCTTTTTTTGTTGTTGCCAAACATTGTCTTCTTAAAGTCCAGTTGTATAAAATACTAAGACGTGAATCAATTTTATGTTGCAAAAGAGCGAAAAGATTAGACCGATATGCGGCCTCGGTGCACATAATAATGTGTTTTTTATCTACCATGTCATATGGAAATAACAAACAATATATAAAAATATGTTAAATAAATTTAGGTTTCGCTTTCACATGCTTGCATATGTACACGCGACTGTGCCTATCGGTACACACTAAAGCGCAAAATAATCGCATCTTATATACTATGCAGTGCACACAAGAATATTTCATTCGTGATCTAAATAGAACTAAGCATGACATATATATATATATATATATAGAGTATTGGAGGTAGTCCCAAGAATAGTAGTAGAATAGAATTTATTATGGCGTTTATGCAAAGCGCCGTTTACCCCATCAATGAATAGAAAAAAGTGTAACTTCAAGCAAATGAAAAGCGTGGTCTAATCTATGTTTCTCGATAGCCGGTGCGCACTCGACTTGTAAGTTTTTCTCCACAATAACGGTTTGTTAGCTTACACAGGTCGATTGCTATCGAATCGAGAAAAATTTTTCAATCGATATATAATAACCAGTGTTGTATTTATGCTAACAACGGGATATGAATAATAATGCGCAAGTAAATAAATGCAAAGCACAAGAAGAAAGTAAACAAGCAAATTAGATAAACGATAAGTATATTAAGTTGAATGGAACACTTAGAAGGACTTGAGATAGGCGCACTTTTCATTATGCCGATCAATTTAGCATCACTTCCCAAGCATCTCTTTGCCTATCCGCCTGATGTCTTATCTACAGGTCGTAATCGGTACATCACCGAGTTTTGGCCCAATCTTAGGGCCATTTTTGCATGTAACGCATTACTTTGAAAAGTCGCTACATGAGCGACTATAATATATTGAGCGAAGTGGTAAAGGGCATTTAACAGACGTGGAATTGTCTGCTTTTTATCCTGCCGTATAACCATGAATATATCTTGACACTGATGATGATAAATGATTTTTAATAACTTTTCTATCCTTCGTTTAATTTTTCACCAAAAATTTTGTCATTCATTTTATTTTGGTGACACTCTTTCATTTTATGGTTCAAATAGATAAAGGCATCGAAAGTAATTGCAAGCTTTTCCCAATATTTTGCAATTTCCGTCATTAATGATAATGGGTAGTCTTTATATCTAGTATTTTTACCGAATCAATCCATTTCCTAACAGTATTTTACCTTTTCTACCTTTTGGCATGGAACTCGCAAGCAACATTGCCGCCATAAGAGGATTGACACATTACTCATTACTCATTTACTATCATTGGAAATGTATCAGTTTATCTCAGGGATTTTGTATGAATTCAATTATGTAAATTATTTAAAAAAAAATTTAAACAATTTACACAAACAACTTTCATACTATGAAAGCGACTATTCTCAATGCCATACCTACACAATAAGTTTCTGTAAAAAGATTTCAGATTATCTAGCAGAATTACAAACCATAATCTATTTAGCGCTAACTTAAAGAAGTTTCTTAAACTCTGAACTATAATGCAATCAGGTGCGTTCTAAGCTAATCTTCAATACCTGTCTTCCTTGGATTTTTAATAATGCCAGATATAAAGTCATTAGGTTATACCTTATCGTTACTATAATTTTAAGAAATATCTTTATGTATATGAATTGCCTAATTCAGCCGCAATCTATATATATATATATATATATAGTTGAATCGAAAAATACAATAAGTCAAACAACATAAATGGATTACTAGAAAGAAAATTTACGATCGAGAAATTTTTTCATCCAATAGTAAGAAAAATGCATAGTTTGCCGGCTGCTGTAAACTCTTTTTCTTCTTCTTCTATCCAGCAAATCAACAATCGAGACTTCGCTAAGATGTGTAATCTCATCATTCAATTCGCTCCTTCGTTCAATAACTATAAGCCCAAACGTAAAAACCATCTTCCCTCGATATCGAGGAGTATAAGTTGGCCCTCAGTCAGTATAACACTTTCCTGAATACCTATGTGCAATGCGCCTATATATATATATATGTGTATATATAAATCTGTACCTGTATGTACGAATATATCTATATACATAAATATGTATAGATATGTAAACAGATCTATATGCCTGCATATATATGTATGTTCTTATATTTGGAAACACGTATGTAGTTATGTGCGTATATAAGCTGTGTGAAACATGCCCTTCAATTCAAATGATTTCTTTTCTCAAGGTTTAAAATATATGATAACAACTATATCTTTGCATATAGCGTATATATATATATAGTAGAAAAGCCAAACTACGTTTCAGTTGAAATGAGTGCCACATTAAAGTTTGCAGTTATTTTGCGGGGCATTGTTTGAAATTGTACAAGGTGTACAAAGCTGGGTACGTGCACGTAAGCAAACACATGTATCAAACATAGACAGCTGTTCTTCGTTGTTGTTGATTTTTTTTTCTTTTCTTTTCTTTTCTTCTTTTTTTTTTTTTTTGTCTCATTTTTTTCTCTTCATTCCCAAAAATTAATTTTTCAAATAGGGTGTGTGTTGATTAATTTATATTTTATTAAATTTTAAAAATTTGTAACCATTCGAAGGGATCGTGAAACGGTTCGCCACAGTTTACTTAGTAAGCTAAACAAATTGCGCATTTAAATGTAGTCATACGGAAGAAAATCAACGCATAAGAGACTAGGAATAAAATAATTTTCGCTTTATTACGAATTTTGTACACTCAACAGCTATAACTTCAGATTGACTTTGATTTGTTTACAACAATCTTACGAGAAGGATTTAATTTATATATATTAGCTTAAGTCATATGTAAAACTTATTAAATTTTATGTACAAAAAAAATATATCGGAATCTTTTTTATCAAAATCTTTTACTATACACAAGCAAATTTTATTTATTTTTTTTTTAAACTTTAATGGAGCAAAGCATGATAAAAAAAAAAAAAGCGTAAATAGTGTCAGTATATTTAAGATATTTAATCTTTATTAACGATTTAAATAACGTGTATATTTTATAGGTACATAATATATTATAGTGTGTATGTGTATAGATTTGCTCATTTGGTACAATTGTACTAAAATCTACGAAAACTTGCAACTTCACATTTTTATGCTTTTTTTTTTTAATGCCACCCATCGACTTGGAATCATAAACAAAGGCGTGTCCTATGGTCAAAATTTTGTTACCCATAATATTTCAGTTATTCCTTTGTTAATCTGTTTCTTGGTGAATATAACTGACACTTACTTATGTTAGATATTGAACTGAAATTCTATCGTTTCCCACTCCTTCATTTATTGGGGCCTTGAAATTGACGTAATAAGAACGTAAAAGAACGAAATCATCTGACGAGATTTTAGTGATTGCATAAGAACTTTTTTTCTTTTTTGCTCGTATTCGTTTTATTCATCTCATCCTTGTTAGGCAGACTGAAAACAGAAACTTTCAAAACCCAAAGGTCAAATGTTAAAAGCGAAGCTAAAATCTACTTAAAAAATCTTTTCTGATAGTTGAGAGACTCTGACGAGCTTATAAAGGCATAGCTTTCGTCGCACGATCAGTTCAGAGATTTCCCCAGAGCGTTATCTTCTCAAGTAATTGTGAACGGGCTTGAAAGCAATCTTACAACCGGTACAATTACATTTCCAACAGAGCCTTTCTGTGGCTTTTACACTAATAAAAACTTTCGTTTGTTTTTTTTAATCGCTTTAAAGGAATAAATATCGAAAAACTTTGCTCTTTGGCAACGTTGAAGATGTTAGGAGATCTGCTATACCTTTATAATGAACATAAATACGCCTTGTAGGCGTCGCAAAGTATACATCGTGTTTGCTATGAGGGACTTGTCTGTCTGTACCTATGCTAAAATCAGATTATGATTTCGAAGCTTTGGACAAAGACCATTTTGATTTGATTACAAAGTTTTTTCCATCATTCTCTTCAAGTTTAACTCCATTGGTCCATCCACCGTTTGCATAAAACTTAATGCTTTCCAACTTTAGTGAAAACTTCCTCTTCAAACTGTGGTTTGCGGATAAAGTGTTGAGAAATTTTGCAAAAGCTTGCTATGCCCGATATATCGCGCATAGAATAAATGTATACATATATGTGTGTCTGTCTGTGTGTGTTTCTAATAACGCAGATCTTCTCAAAGACACATTTCTTTAGTTCGATATTTTTTATCATATCGTCGGTGAGGAGATCACGGCGTGACTCAAGCAGCCTCATTCGTTATTCAAGTTTCAAAATGCGTTGCAACAAACGTTTCTAGTAAATTATTCTACTTTTTTTTTAACGTTTTGTTAGGCATATAATAAAAGTTCAACACGCGCTTAGTAAGCTTTTCTGCCTCTGTCTCCCCTCTTTCTTCTTATTTTAATTGTTATTATTGTTGTTGCTCTTGTTGTTATTGTAGTGTAAGTCGCATTTAAACTATTTTTAGAAATTTAATGCGCAGATTTTTTTTTAAGTTTCACGTATACTTTTTTTTATTTATATATATATATATTATAATTTGTTAATGTTGTTGCTGTTATTGCTGTTATTGTCGTTTTTGTTGTTGTTGACGTTTGTAAATATTATGTTTGTTGCTTAATAAGAAAAAATTACGCAGCAATAGGTATATGACCTCATTTTATACTTTTCTGCTTATGAGTTTACGGTATAAAATGTTTCGGATTTTATTTATTTTTTCTAAGAAACTTTAAAATACATTTTTTTTCATTTTTAAAATACATTAATTCAAATGAGTTTATTTTTATAGTTATTTTATTGAAATCCATTAATATGCTGAACAATGGAACCATTACTTTAAAAAAAAATATATAAATAAATAAATATTTGTCACTTACAAGTTTACTTTAAAATTTGTTGAAATATTTCCGACATTTTTTCACCAAAGTCCAAAATAAATGTCACTATCTCGGTCATAATTGCAGAAGAAAAAAAATAAATAAATAAATAAAAAATTCGAAATTTCTTCTTTGCCAACTTAATATATATGTAAACGTATATGGCCCAGATATAAGTTTCGGTAGATGAATGTCATAAATTTATGGGAAAGTTTTAGAAAACTAAAAATAAAACGGTCTTTAAAAAATCAATCATTTTTCATTTGATTTCACTTTATATCCTCATAACAAAGTTCCACTGTAAATGCTTTATAGGCTATGCCCCACGATATTCAATGATATTAATGATTCATTTGAAATAAAATTTTATTTTATATCATATTAATTGCATTGCTTGTCGTAAATCAATTCCTAGAAGCTAACGTATAAAGTTTGTCAAACATATTAGCATAGACGCCGATACCAAAGAGACTAAATTAACTAGAGGTTCCACTCTGCATTTGCAATTCAATCAAGTTTTCAACTCTTTAGCGCAAAAAAAAAGCATTTCAATGAAATTTTATAGAAACAGTTTAATGCGAAGTGATACGCTAAGAGAGCCTTAATAATAGCCTTATTTTGAATAGATCTCTAAGGCAAGAGAAATTGCCTTATGACCTGATAAATTAAAGGAACACCAAGGAATAGTTTACGGTAGGGGGTTATAAAACATAAGCAAGGCCAGTTCATTATGTAGGAATGTCCGAAAAAAGGTGTTGTTGACAAGGTGAAGACCCTTAGGACTTTAAAGTATTGGAGTGTTGTCTCTTTGACAGCGTTCGTTATGAGCCCTCTCCGATGCAATGTTACGCCCAAGAACTTTAAAAGTAATCTGGTGATAACTTAGATTCAAAGATTGAATTAGCTCAAGGCCTTCTTTCTCTAGATCATTTTCAATGCAATATGAAAGCTTTCTAATCGAATGGCTGGCTTGTACAAAAACAAAAAAAAAAACTAACTTGAAAAAAAGCGAGTGCAATATCTCTTCAATAATTGCTCATTACGTGTTTTATTCGAATCTACACGCACTCAGATTGTGTGTGTATTGGTGTTGCTATAGTTGCTTATTCATAAAGTTGACACACACACACACACACACACACACAATATATATGTGAGAATTATTCATGTTTTTCAACTTATCTCTATATTGACATATTTGGAGATTTATTATTTATATTTCATTTAACATAAGTGACAGAACTTTTAGAAATCTTTATATAACACAGAATTATTTATGATATTAATATGAAAAAATGAAAAAAAAAAAAAAAACTATTTTCTTTTAACATAAATTTTGTCATTTTATTACTAAATGGAAAAAGAAATTTGCTTTATTTTTGTGCAAAAGTAGAAAACATCTGGCGAGAAAAATGAAATTCCGCGTGAATGCTTTAAATTTTGCTTTCGTCTATTGGCGCCAGCAATTTACATCCCGTTTGTTTCTCATGTCAACCATTGGTTGTACAACAGGCAAATCAGATATGCTCTCGTGTGTGGGTGTGAAAAATCACTCCTTCATCTCGTGGGCATGCAAAATATTAATCTCTAGGTGAACATGGCCATTTTATTCGTCTGTATATAGGTACTTCACCATGTCGCATTTGTGGAAAGCATGGAAATATGTGTCAAAATTTGCAGAGGTGAGTGCAAAAGGCACAGTCGTTTCCGTTGCGCCTGAGTACAAATTCGCTTCCCTCGCGAGCAAATCATGGCCTTTAAGATTTTGAAAGATTAAATTTTTTTCATTCCGCTGACTAGGCTTCCCCACGATTACCAAAGCTCCAGTTAGGTTAAACTGAGTAAATAGACAAGACTTCTCGTCTGGACAACTATTTAAAAAGTGCTGACAGAGCACATACAATTTGATGGGGAAATAGCTTTGAGAGGAAAGTTTCCTCATATTTTCTTGTAAAGTAAATTTATCTTTAATCCAAAAGAAAGTGCGTAACATAACTTTTTGCTATTTTTCAGCGGATTTCATAATTCGAGTGGATCTTCCAGCGTGGAATCTCTGTAACTTATCATCGAAAAACCTCGACATGCGGTCATCTTGTGACAAAATCTCTATACTCTCGGGGAATTTTTAATGGTTTTCAGAGTTTTGCAGCGAAAGGGTTCCGCAAAGAGAGAGAAATAAATGGTAGCGGCAACGTGAACGTTACATGCTTGCCGCTTCTAAACCGCTCAAGCAAACTTTCTGTTTTACAGGTTATCGAAAAAACATGCATTTCGGCCTTGTCCTGGTTGCCAGTGAAGCTCTTGCTTTTGATCAATTTTTGCGCGTTTCTTTTAAAAAGTCATAGTGAGCCTTTACCCTGCGATCCAACCATGCATACGCTGCCATTCGTGATGGTTCATCTTTTTGCCCTGACAAACGAACGACGTAAATCAATCGACATTTTCATATTTTACACATCTTCCATCATCAATAATGATATGTTTTAAAAGTGAGCCGATTTTATTGCATTTCAATAATGATTCAATAACAGAAATTCGACGGCTCAAATTTTTTGTGAACACTTCGTGGACCATCCAAATATCGTGCTCCTTTACTTATCTTACCGTACGGAAATGTTACTTCGATTGATTTTGGATTTCTCAGTAATGCCACGGATGCTTAAGCGTAATTGTTCTTCGGTTTTTACAAAATAGCATCCAATTCCTCGGCTGTCAGTCCGTCGAGGTTTCCATAATATCTAATCTTATAACAATGATTCCCGGTCGATACTTAATTGCTATCACTGGAATGGACAGAAGCGAACAAACCATTTACATGCTCTTGTACGATTTTTACTTTTCTGTTAGTCAAGCTGGTCAAACTGGCACAACTGAGTAAATAAGAGCCGTTTAGCCTATCCCGTTTCCAATCTTATTCCTATCGTATTCCTTCCTCTTTCTTTCTTCCGTTTTTTCCGACTCGTTTCCACACTAATACGATCGATGGCGTACAAAACCATGTTGATAAAAATAGCAGAGTGAAATGTCATCATCCGATAGTCCATCAGTACGATGTCGCTATTTGACCTTTAATAAAATATTAATAATTTTTCCATAACTTATTATATGTGCCATACCATGCACATGGTATGACATAAATAATATAATTGTATCTTTGGTTCGCCTTACGATATCTCACAAATATTAGTAGAAAGTATTGAAAACAAATTTAATATAAGCTTAATATATTTACATTACGGAGCAATAATGGTTGCGTAATACCAAAGAAAAAGTTTAAATTCATACAATTCTTTCAATAATCGCAGTAGAGAAACAATTCTGCCCCCTGATTAATTGTAAAAGAATACAACTTACAAACAAGTAAATAAGAGCAAACTAATCAAATGTTTTCTTTTATCCTGTTTTGCAGGTCCTTTCACTCAGGGTGCCTACGTGAAAATTTTGTATTTGTCTATGGATGTTCACCTTTTATGATTTACACGCTTTTACTTGAGGAAATTTGGATCCTCGCCTACCAGACGAGATACTTATATGCATGTATCGCCCTCGTGGTGAGAGTGAGGCACTATCTAAAGCCGCTCTTTCTATGGTCAAGGCACGCGATTGCGATGCAACTCCACACCGCCCTGAAGCTCTTCCCGTGATATTGAACTAACCACAGCGTTCCTGGTGTTGGGCCGAAACAAGAAGTATGTTTCCGGGACTCCTGACTCTCGTGAAACGAGAATGAAAGAGAAAAATGTGAGAAGAAAAATTAAAAAGCCTCCGGTTAGACTTTTTAAGTCCTATACGATTCGAACTCAGCATGGGACAGTTAGTTAGAAATAAGCCGATCTATCCTATGCACAGGGGCTGAGCGTGATCTATCCCAGTCTGTTAGGGACAAGTATATTGTGGGCAAAACCCGAAGACCGAGTAACAACCATAACAATGTACAGAAACATGGAAACGGACATCCCCACATCGCCAGGCAGAACGCCGAAAATCTTTTACTAAAGGACGGATTATGTCAGCTGCACCTAGTGTGAAGTCTTAATCAGACGGGTTTCTGTAAACCATTGGCAATTAAATAGTTGAATTGGTCACCCCTCAGCCTTGCAAGACAAGCCTGCAGGAGAAAGGACCTATTCCAAGACTGGCGTACCAGAAATGTAAATTTAGGCCTATCAAGCACCTGTACTTATTTAATTCCCCTGCATATATGGACACCACACTACCTCAGCCACGACAAGCAACCCCTGAAAGGTTGCAACCAAGCGATCAGGCGTCACCTATCGGTTGAACCTGTTACGTTCCAATAGTGGCTGAGTACGCCACGATCCATCAAAGTTTCTTACATGATAGAACATATGCAAGTTTTCCTCCGCGGTGTCCTGGCAACCAACAAGTGTAACCGTTGCACTCACCCCTAGCCGCCTACGCGGATACATGTGACCTTGAGTGAGCGGACTGTCTGGCCCTCGTGTACTCCACAGTTTTGTGATAATTAATTAGAGGATAGTGAGGATTAACGTTTTTTATAAAATTTTGTGAGAATTTCATGTTATTTTTTAATATTATGTATCCAGTTTTGTTCGTCACTGTGTATATGTATTTTTACTAAGCGTAAATAAGAGTTCGTTCTTCTGTCTGTTATTACGCCTAAAATTTTTAGATATTAGCGTATTGAGTTTAATCGCAAGCTCCCTTTCTCATACAGAATAAATTCGGGCACTGTATAAATCGCTTAATAAGAAAAAAAAAAAAAAAATTGCTTTTGTTTTAAGCCCTATTGCTTGATATCTATTACTTCCTGCTTTCTGTTGGCTTAAAATGAATTCATTACAAAACTGAATATAATGCCTTCCATTCAACTGTACTGCGCTCTATATATAAATATATTTATGTAAGAAATTAAACTAAATCTCTTTACTTACAATTTTTTGAAATTTGATGATCAAACTGATGATGCAAACCCAATTATTCTGGTGCGCCCACGTCGTTTGCTGCTGCTGTATAAAAGGCCAATGATTAGAAAATATATGACACATGAATTTATTATGAACGACTTGTCGTTCACCTACGGATAATGATATTTTATCTTTGAAATTATTAGATGATCTAAATAATCTTAAGCGCCATAATATTATTGATAAATGTTTGAATTTTGTTTTATTAATAAAAAAAAAAAAAAGAAAAAAAAATTAACTTACGTTTGTTTAACTTCAACTGTTGAAATTTTAAAAAGTGAAAGGAAATTCTATTATTTTTTTTTTTTTTTAGATTTTGTTTTCTTGTTTCTTACTGCCTACGAAACATTAATTATTTAAACAATTTATAAATGCGGATAAACAATTAAATGTGTCTGCTTATGTTATAATCAGTACATTTACAACATTGTTGTTGCTGTAATATTTTAATGGAATTTCCATAAGTGCGGTTTTACCGAACACAACCGGAAGTTCATTTACCTCGTAAAGAAAGCTTTTCAGCAAAAAGCAACAATAATTCCATTAAAAAAAAAAAGAAATCATAAAACTTTATCTTAACAAGCGAACATAAAAGAGTATAAAATTAAACAATATGTATACGTATTGTACTTAGAAATCTCTGAGGCTCTTTATCTTAACCGAGCATTCGCTAAATTGAGAAAAATGCTTAAGTCGGAGTAATCTTTCATTTAACGATCTCTTTACAAATAAAATAATGCTCTTTTCTTATTAGTGATCTCATCGGTTGTTCTCTGAAAGAAAAAAAAAAAAAAACAAAAAATCATCTACAGACTGTTTGAACGAATACATACATGCGCACGAGTGGAATATGTGCTCTAGAAACTAATCTGATTACATTTGATGTTATTGAAGTGAACTTGACATAGATAGCATAGAAGCATTTCATCTACCTCTGTAGGAGTTTTATTGCGATAATGTTTCTTAACATTTCTTAATCAACATACATACATTACATACTATTCTGCACGATATTAAATTAATTTAATAAATTGTACCGATATATTTTCCCCCAATTAATCTCATTTTTTACCCAAATGCTTGGATTCAAAAGGTTTCAAAAATAAGCAAACATTTGATACAAGTTTATGATTAATAGGAGAACTTAAAGCAAGTCTTTCAACCAACATTATCTAATTCCGACAGTCTTTCCTTTTCATTGTCATTTTAAAAATTTAAATTTAATTTATGCAATGAGTGCATGTAACTGACAATAGACCGCGCGTTTCCAATATGTTTCAAGCACTGCACTTTTTCCACTTCGATCTCTTTGGTGGTGACTCTGTTCACATGGAATCAGAAAATTCAAATATAGCAAATTCTATTCGAAAATAATGGTAGGGTAATAGTCACTGTAATCAACGGACAATTTGTATAATTTTTAAAAATTAGATGAAGCAAGCGAATGTTTAAAAATATATCGAATTATCAGTGAAATTGCTTTGAAGGAAAACAAACTCTTGGTTTATAAATGCATTCCCACTCCGAAATGCAATCAAGTAACTGCAACGGCAAAGTGCTGCAACGATGCTTATTCTAACCGCTTTAATACATTGTAAACATGGGATTGATGAAATTCCCGTCGTTGACGATAAGATAAATTGTTTTCAGAGATCTGCAAAGCTCTTGTTAAGATCAAACTAAGCATTCTGATTATGGCTTGCAGAAAATTTCAGTTCACTAATTCCTTTAGCTTTATGGTTGAGTCAAGTTGGTTAACATGTGTGCGATTTTGCGTTCCCGGCGTGCTGAACGCCCACCTCTTTAGTTTTAAATCACAAATATTTTATGGTAATCGTCCAAATTGTCGATAGCAAATCTCCAAACTACTTATTAACTGAAGCGACTTGCAGTAAACGTTGTAATGTCTATGCATATTATATATATGTTATATAACTACCTATTAGATGAAGCGACTTGCAGTACATATATAAAGGTTGTTATATACCTATACGTCTTATATATATACATATATATAAATTTCATATATATTTCATTGGTAACTATGACTATATCTTGAGCAAATTTCACGAAGCATTTTAGATATTAGCGAGATAAAGATAGGCGGATGTTTGTGTACAGCATGGTAGGAGAAACATTTGGAACAGTGGGAAAAACTACTACATAAATTTTCTTCCTCACATCAACTGAACTTTCAAGGAACTTTTCTTCCTAGGCGGCAGTGTAAACTTGCAGAGGGTATTTCTTTGTCTTTATTGACCTTAATAGAATGGTAAGTAAGATCATCTAGGAAAACGATGGGCAATTTTTTCCATCAAAGCACCAATTTTAATTTCCATTTCATGCCAGGGCCCGGAATAGATTGAATGGATTAATAGAAAGAAAAAAATTAAAATTTGTAATAAACATTAAACTCTGCCTAATACGTTTACTATATTCATTATGTTCAACGCTGTGTCCTTCATGTGACATGAAAACATATTACGCAAACTTTAATGTGATGGGTTAAAAGTTAACTTCCGCTACTACGAATAGGTATCTTTCAGCTACGTTTACAGCTTTATCTTATGTATTGAATTACTTGAAATTTTAGCCGGACCGGCAGTTGCCTATGCCTGTGACCGCAGCACTTTGAAGCCATCTAATGATTGCCATATAGTTTATAGACACTAAGCTTGCATGACTTTGCTACCGTTTCTCTTTGAAGGTTTTTACAACTCATTTGATTGATTAAGGCGCCTGACTTTTGGCAGCATATATAATGTGTTCTCGCTAATAACCGCGTTGTAAGAGAGCCATGGAGAGAAAGCATCGCAGTTTCCATTGTTTTGCTTTTACTGCAAATTTCTTCCGTAACTCTACGTAGTAGCATTACAAAATGCAGAGCAGTTTTGTAGTTAGTCGCCTCCTATTCACCCATAAAAATTCTAAGGGAACTACCATCATTTCCGGAACTGATTTTCAATAGGTGAACGAAGAAACTCTCTGTCCGTTAACGTAGGATCTTAAATTTCATGACGTTGAGAGCTCCGATAATAGACAAGAAAAAGCTGGGATGGATGGACTGTTTCTTCTAAGTTGAACGACCAAGCTAGTACACCTTTATGATTCATCAAGGGATGCAATAAACTGACACATACTCTTGCATATGAACGATTGCTTAGACTTCTTGCTATCACTTGATTGTCGTTAAAGATAGTTTTTACAAAAGTGTCGATCCCTTAAGAGATCAAAATTCATAAATTTATCGCATTCATTCCATCGTGACGTAACTAACGCTGCTTCTATACTATAAGCTTAATGTTTTTTAAAGCACTTATAGCACAATTTTTTTTTTTTTTGCAAAGCTTTTATTGTTAAATTTTGCAAAAGGTCTTAAATATATTTTTTATTTAAATTTTTAATATCTTTTTATTATAATTTTTGCCATATTTATGATATCCGAATATTGCTCGACATCCTTTGTATTATTACGTTTGGCAATTTATTCTTATCACTGAATTCAAAAAAAAAAAAAAAAAAAAAAAATGCATCCAACAGAATACAATCACCACAAAGTAAAATATCAATACATGACCTGAACGGGTAAAAATACTGCCTGAATACACAAACACATGTATTGGATATAAATATAAGCGCACGTACTTACACTAGCAAACAATTTACTGGATTTAATTTAATGCGAGTAAAAAACCCGAAAATTTTTATGACCACAATTTATAAGCAACAGCAACATAACCATACCATACAATATGCGTGCAGATGCCAAAACACTAGCATAACAACAACAACAACAACAAAACCAGCAAAAAAAAAAAAAAAAAAAAAAAAAAAAAAGGACGCACATAATAATGACCTCGAAGGCTTGCTTGGTGTCAGAAATATTTTCATGTTTGCAGGACATTATTATAAACGTGAAGCACATGGCAGCGTGAGAAGCAGAGAGAATTCAGGGCGTCCTCATTAATAGCGCGCGAGATTATTAAACGTTTAAAGGGCCGCAAGTTAATTAAATGACATGGAAGTAAGCACGTGCGTGGGTTTGTGTTATGTAATTATACAAAATCTCTTAATAGAGTTTTTGTGAATTATTGTTTTTTCTTCAATTTGTTGTTGTTTTGTGTTTGCTTGTTCGTTTATTTGTTTGCTTCTTCTATTTCCCTCTCACTCTCTCTCTCTCTCCATCTCTCTGTTTTTATTCTTTTCATACAAAATCAAGTTGGCAGAAAAATTTATTGAAATATTGCAAAAATGTTGTGTATTTTTACTGCTTCTTCATGCTAACATCGAATGCCTGTGACTGACAACATATGCAGTGCGACATGGTTGGCATAGTATTACAGAAATGAAAAATAAACTCGAAAGAAATTATAACTATCGACTAAATGACAACGACAACGACAACAGCATCGACAGCTATATATATATACATATATATATATATATATATATTTATGTAGAGTAAAGAGACATTCGACAACGACACTAGCAGCGAAATTATTTAACAACAACAATAACAATAGCAGCAACAATAACAATAATAGCAATTACTACGACTACTACTCCTACATCTTTTAATCATATCATGTCGAGACTCTTTCACAATTCATATCAAAAATTAAAGTTGATAATAATGCAGTAGTCGTCTGAACAGTGAGAAAACATAAAATACATACTCGCACACCCACATATCCCTATTTTATACTTACTTATACATGTATAAGGTGAAATGTTCTACTCCGCATACATGAACCACAAATGCTTTCATAGTGTATGTTACAACAATAACTATAATAAATTATACTATTGCAAATTTCTTGCCTTTAACCTATAACATCGTCATCATCGTCATCAGTATCGTCATCATCGCCCAATATATCTGATATAACACCACAACAGAAGCATGCATAAACACTTGCCTACTCACAAATTCTTTCACATTCACTCATAGAATGCCTCTAGTGCCCATACTGACGACTTATATTCAGTCAGCCATCGTAGTCGTCGTCGTTGTCGTTGTCGTTGTCGTCGTCACTTGTTCGTAAGGTTACATATGTTAAAAAAAAAAGGCCTTTCCTTCTATATGACTTTCAAAACGAAATAGATTCGATTTATCATTTCGTTTAACACACTCATCCTAGGGATGATCTTATAAACGATCAAAAAAAAAAATATTTTCAAAGACATTCTCGCTTCTATTGGCCCGTTTCGAGATTACGTCATAAGTTATTCTTAATATATCTCTCTTTAAATTTCCTCTGATCGTACTATGGCCTTCTAATTAAAAAGCAATGCAAGCTTCAGTGCCGTTTTCGAGCTATTCAAACTGCAATCCGAATTCGGATGACAAGTACACGCCGCGACTTGCATTGTAAATTACAATCACTACACTCACCCCTTACATGTTGCAGTGCTTTTAGACCGATAAGACATAGCAAGGTATGGGTGAGTAATCAATAGTTCGCTTAAGTACCGAGAGTATCCGAAACCATTTTGTTGCCTCCTTCGATCAAAAACTGAACCGAAAAGTGATCATTACCGACTATATCACTTCAAATCGTCGACCATAATCCAGTGTGCTCAACCGCACTGAGAGTTGAACCCGCGAATACTGCGATGCTCCTAAACAGGTGCGTTTGTTTTTAAAGGATAACACTTTCTTTTTCAAAAATGATATAAAAATTTTAGAGTTTGTGCAATTAGCCTCTTAATTCAAGACTATCAGTTTAAGACCCACAAGCCATGCATAATGAATTTGTCCAAGGAATATCCTTAGCTATAGAAAGCCGACTGCTTAAGTGTTACATCACTATATAGAGACTAATTATTTGAAAATATGGAATTATTCTCGTAACGTCT
The DNA here is from genome assembly GCF_014805625.2 of Glossina fuscipes. Classification (NCBI taxonomy): domain Eukaryota; kingdom Metazoa; phylum Arthropoda; class Insecta; order Diptera; family Glossinidae; genus Glossina; species Glossina fuscipes. Next base: position 13,893,162 of record NW_023998423.1, on the reverse strand, counting down.
TGTAAGCTGATTATGTGCAATAGATTCTTTTGGACCTGGTCCATGTTTATGTGAATATGGCTTTGTTTCTTAAAAGTTTTTGCTTAGAAACTCGGCTTGCCGCCCCAAGAAATAGAGTTTCAAAATTGTACCTCTCCTACGGAATTCTGTTGTTTGATCTTAATCCAATTTCCACGTCTGTCCATACGTCCGCCATCTGTTGTTGCAATTTTCGCAGTCGTAAAAGTTAAAGAAATAAAAATTTAGGAACAACTAGGTCTACGTAATAAAGCAAAATAAATTTGCAAACAATAATGAAAATTCGATACATTTGCGCCAGGTACACCATAGCCTACAATAACTTTACAATTATTGCTTTAATGGGTATCCAAAATTCGACTAAAACCGAGCATAATTTTCTTACACATATTTCCGTTTTTTCCTCTTTACTTTGGTTGGCATTTACCCAAAAATATTCATCACTAAATTGTTGTTGTTGTTGTTGTTGTTGTTGTTATGCACATATTACATCTTCATCTCCGGGTACATCAATGATGATTTTTTATATAGTTAATTCCTATAAAAAGAAAATGAAAATAAAATACAAAATACTTTTTTTAAAAAGTGGGCGGCTCGTCATAGGACAGAAAAAAAAAAGGACAGAAAAAGTATTACACTTCCAACGTCAACAATAAGTAACATACAGACGATATCAAAGTCCCATATGCATGCATTTATATAGCATCACTTTGTAGTGGAGACATGAAAATGAAGTGATGCAACGGAAACGGAAGTTTGTATTTGCACTTTTGCATTTTTGCTAAATGCGCAATTTTCGTTATACGTCATGTACTTACACTATATGCACTACACCAAAATAAATAAGAGAAAATATCGCAAACATACACACATGCATCAACCTACCAATAACAAAACTCGCATACATACATACATATATGTATGTGGACACCGAAAAGAAGCCATATCACATACACTTAGTCGGAAAACTCCAACAGCTAGATTATCAATGGTCTTATTACTCGGTTGTGGTGTACTATGTCGTAATGCTGCTCGTGATTGTTGCTGCTGTACTTTTCTCTGTTATTAAAGATTATCATAATAATTTTTTTCCCCTATCGAGTATTAAAGTGTTTGTGAAGTGGTTTGTTGGGGGTGAATGCGAACAAGTCCAAAAATATCATCTAAATAATATCCGAAAGAGGACTTTAACATAATGGATGCGGCAAGTGTGAAGTGAAAGGAAAGCTAATGCGTAAGGCATGGACGATTTGAAGAGTTTAATATGCGCATAAAACGGCATCTGAAGAGCACTTTAGTTTCCTTATTTTCTTCCTTTTTTTTTTTTTTTTTTTTCTTTTAAAAACTATTCAGTGCTTAGATATTCTAAGTAGAGGTCCGGTACAATTTGAAAATAGCAATGGAAAAATGTACATTGACTATGAGAAGTTGAAAAATTCCTCGGAAATATAGTTAATTGCAATCTGTGCTAAGGGTTAAAACAAAGTCAATATTTCCATTGATCGTTAAGAGAGTAGTGTTAACGTGCTTTCGCTGTTAACTGTCTATTTTTATTTCTTAGTTTTTGTTTAGTTTTCTAATTAGTGAAAAAGCTTTACTATGATGCTCCAAAGTTCTTTTTTATATTTTCGATTTATGTTTGGTCTGATTAGGATTATGGTTTCAGAAATGCAGCAATTTCATTAGTATTCAATTTAAATAATTGAAATGCCTATGATGGTGCAATATTTTTTTGGGGGCAGCCAGGAGTTACAACTACTATTATTTACTTAACAAGTAAAACTAGTTTCATTTACATATTAAAAAGTAAAATTTTCTAAAACTTTCTTAAAGAAAAAACTCCTAACACAATTAAAACTAACACTAGTATACTACAACAACTAACTAACACTAGTATAAATATTATGGTCAATGTTGATGAAGATTTCATTACCATAATAAACAAAATGGCATTGAAAACCATATCTTCTTACAATCCTTTGAACAGTTTATTGCAAAGTCGATCACGTCAAAATTGTTAAAGTTTAAATGTATCATGCATTGAAACAATTCGTCTTTTATTGATTTGTTCATAGTCGTAGAAGTGAAGAGATAGCAACTTATCTCAATAAAAATAAAAATTTTCGTTTTAATTTATTTTTTTTTTTTTTTTTTTTTCCTAAAATTTTTTTTTTTTTTTTTTTTTTTTTTTTTGTAAGTAGTCTCACGCAATCCAAGTAAATCATTTAATTGGTTTTTTTATATTTATGTCTGCGCTGCGCTGCGCTGCGCAGCTACATTGGTTTGTCTGTTATGTGCTGCCGCTATCTTTAGCTGACAACAAAAATCTTGCTATTGGTAATTGATTTTATCACAAGCAAAGAAAAAATTACACTCAGCTTAAAGCGAATCCATCGATATCAAACTCTTGCTATGTTATCTTTCAATGTAAATATTCAGAGGGTGCTCACAGGCTCTTCTAGTAGGGTTCACCCCCATATTGCAAGGGTGACGCTTCGCAAAATGTCTCTTTATAGTGTTTTTTCGCTGCCGTCGGCTTCCAATTTTGCATTCAATTCAATTTTCATCACTCGTCACTACTTTCCAACGAATTAAAGAGAGAATGTAACGTTATGCACCATTCCTGCATGTGCTCTTTAATAGCTTAACATTGCCGATGTCAAAGGAATGCATATTTTGAATGAAAAATACACGGTGTCACCCGATGCAATACAATGCCAATCACATCGTTTTGCAGAGCTAAGTTATGTTGAAGAAAAAATATATAATTTTTGGTTTACTGATCTGATGTTGTCTGTACGTGATCGATGATTTCTAAGAAGAACTGAAAAATTCTAAAGTAGAATAAAAACACAGTCCCATTCACTAGTCGAGAAATATTTCATAATTTTAACATAAGGGGTAACGTCACTCTACCACTATTTTAATCTCTCACCGAAAGGAAAAGTTTTCCTTAAAAATGCAGGCAGGCAAGAAGCTCCAAAAAGTCGGTTTTCTCAGTTATACATATAGAAAACGCACTGGATAATTTCGTCCGTGCAAAAACAAATTCGCGAGAAAAAAGACTTTAAAACAGCCCTACTACATCTATAAATTTGCTCAAAGACAATACACAAATTGTACGGATGATAAACTATATCTAATAGACGTGAAGAAGAACTCTTGCCTCTTCGTCGAGATCCTGGGCAATCGTCATTGATCAACAAAGGAGATTTTAAGGCTTGACTATCTTTAATTTGGCCGACAGGTTTTTCTCATAAACAGGTCTTATCCAAATTTAAGCTTCACTCAGTCCCTATCTCTTGGTAGAGAAATTGCTTAGAGAGCGAATCTAGTTCTTGAGGAAGTGAGTCCTGACTGCCGAACGCAGCCTTTCGAGGAGCATCTCGGTGGCTGTGATTTGCAACCGTTTCTAAAGCGAGTAATTAGAGATGATGATAGGTCGCAATATTCTCCAGAGTAGTTTTATTGGCCATACACTTTAAATCAATTTGGTGCTCCAGTTATAGTTAGGGCCGTCGCCTGTAAAGATTGTCTCCCCCTCTGGGAAGAGCCGGTTCGCGCATAAATATCAATGGACATCGGTAGGTTAAGTTTTCCTATAGGTACTGTTGTTAAACCCCTACAGACGTCTGTAGGTGCAGAGACCTCGTGGATGCAAATTAAAATACAAATTCTTCAAGATTCGTCCTTGAAACTTGAAGTCTGCCTGGACTCAAATTCATATCTCAGCACGATGGAGCACACATTCTCGTAGTTATAAGGAGCATATGAGAGTAAAGACATAACACTTAGCGACTCGGCACACCACTCTCTAAGCTGCTGCCTCCACATATTCCTTTCTCTTTGCTCCCTTTTTTCCAACCACGACTTTGTTACACGTATAGCGGTCAGCGTCTGAATAATTGGTTATCTTAAAATAAAAAGTGCGTTTACCTTAATCATTTCTTTCGAGCTCTCCTCACTTCTGGTTTCATTTGAAGTGTTAACCAGAGCCCCAGTAGGATTTCTTTTCTAAAACTAAAATTCTTTTTTAAACTAAACTAAACAATTCAAAGCTATTTCTGCTAAAATCAGTTAATCGAAAAAATCTTACGAAGCTCCTCACATTTTGAGTTAAGAGGCCTTTTCAAAAAGTGTTTTTTGGAAATGTAATTCGAATACCCTATAACTCTAGCACCTATGCATTTTGGAGAACTATTAGTTTATTCGTTATAACTAACTGGTCAGTTTGCTAACATCAGAATAAGAATTTTTAACTTAATGTTAAATAGAAAATTCAAAATTAAGTCCTCAGGGTTCTTAAGAGATCATCTTTTTTGCAGTTCCGTTACATTGAGCGATGTTAACGTGACTTCGTTATCGAATTGCTGATGGACACAAGTCTTCCGCGGAATTTTATTTAAAATTTTTATTTTTTGAAGCAATTAATACCAGCAGCTATATGTAAGACTATCGTCTCTACCTTTTCCCTTTCTTCTTTCTTTTTTTTTGTTGGTTTAAAAATTTTCTTTTATACATGTTAAGTTGTTTGTTTTTTGTATTATCGTGAATTGTAGTGAAATTCACTTCCATATGTAACTTACTTTACATTATTTCGTCTTTTCATCTGACTTTTAGTATAAGAATTAATTTTAGTTTTTTGTTTTCTTTGAATGATCCAAAGGAAGTACTTTATGTCATCTTAGTCTTATGTCATCTCTAGCCTCATGTTTTAAAACATTTTAACAATTGACTTCCGAGTAACATGAAGTTTTTCAATTAAAGCAAAAAAAGTGTTGACTTTGGTATACTCAAAACACTACTCCATTACATCAGATTCTGCGACCACGTAAGTATTCTTGAGAAAAATGCAGTATAGAGCATCATTCATCGAACTCTCAAACGATCAAACCTTATATGGTACTAGATTTAGGTTTGAAAATAAATTTTGCCAAAATCAATCTAATGATTATATGAGTGACTCAAGACGATCACTGTCGGGCTGCAAAAAGCTGCTGCATTCATTTCCTGCATCAGTGAATATAGGCGCTTACTTAGTCACTCGTTTTTTTTTTTTCCTTTTTTTGATGACATTTAATTTACAGTTTATCCCAAAAAATAGCGAATAAATTTTATGGGAAAGTGAGAGAAATAACAAAGAGTCTCCCAAAGGGAACAATGTCACAGCAACGATAAGGCGATTAAGTAAATAAAAATAGCTTATATAAGCTGAAATAATTTCATTCAAGTAAGTAAGTACTGAAGGGACCAAATAAACCAATTTCTAAATGGAAGATCCAGTTTCAATCCTCTTAGTTCATTGAATTCATTTAGAAGAGATTTTTAATCATTTCTCAGTTTATGAAGACATTTTGCAGAAAAGCGTTGAAATCAATTTTTAACAAATGAAAAATCCACGTAATCCACGTAGCTTGCAAAGAACGGAGCATTAGCTATAAGTCGAAAAATTTTCGATTGGTATTTTCGAGGTATTTCAATATCCAATTGACTGATTCTTCCCGCACAATTCAATGCCGTCGATCCAAATAAATTGGAGGTGACTCATGTATAAAGTTGATTTTTTTCTTAACTCAAATTGGAATTCTTGACGAAGTAAACAATAGTGTGTTCCGCCTTCTAAGTTAAGCTGCTAGCGTTAGCTTAGCTCTCATCCCGAGCCACATTAACAACAGCAGCAGTAGAGCCGTAGTGAAATTTAATTCAAAGTCTGTATTCCATGAAATTATTGTTTTCTATAAATATCTTTAAGAAGCTTTACACCATTGGTACTCGTTAAGTGAGAATCCCTAACGTTCTCACAAGGGAGAAATTGTGTTGTTTACTTTATCTGAGCTTAAGAATTCCTTTACCATTGATCATATCTATGGCATAACTATTGTTAGTCATTTCTTCCATGAAGTATCTGCGACGAGGGTAACGGGAATATTATAACTGATAGGAAAATCAAGTCACATTAAATATTTAGGAAAGAACCAGCAAAGATATGCGAAATCCACGAGCCAAGGGCGTGAAAAAACCTGTTAGACTTTCTTATTGAAAAAGTCGGACTGATTTCCTATCTTCATGCCTAGAAGTTTTATTATATCATCAGTGAAAACTTTAATAAATTTCTAGATTAAAAAAAGAGGACAACTCTTTAATCTTGGTCTACAGTTAATCAAATGCCAGCGGGAGGACTTTCAAATTAGTCACTAACTCTGAATGACAAGTAAGTAAGTTATTGCTTTCAAACCTTCAATTAATTTATACGCTATTGCAATGAATAAAAGTACTTATGTATATATATATATATATATATTAAATTCAAATCGTTTCATAAACTGAATGTATCGTTTGAATAGAAGAGTTATATAAAATGTATTACAACATATTTGCAGCCACTATTAAATTGTATCGCAGTGCACATATTTTTGTTTATATTCGTGAGTATTTTACAGTTGGGTCGGACATTATTTTTCACATTTTGTGTTTATTTATATTTATTATTATTATTATTATTATTTGTTTGTTTATTTGCTTGTTTGCTTTCGGTTGAAAAATTGTTGTTGTCCGGTTTTTGTTTTTGGGTTTTTACTACACATTTATATGAATATAAATACACACATATCCTTATACGCTTGATTGCGGATATAAGTTGGTTTTGTATTTTTTTTTTTTTTTTTTTTATTATTTCTTTCTGAATCATTTTTCGTTGTTCTTTCAGCTTTTTGTGTAAATTGTGTCGAATATATCGTAAAGTTATGGTGATAAAAAAGAAATCGTGTACAAACATGTTCCAATAAAAAGAACAAACACTTGCAGCATTGCATTGGTAGAAATGAATTAAATTTTTAGTTGCTTGAATGCACACACAAACACATAAAAATATATACACGCATACATCCATACACACACACACACACACGTACGGATACACAGAGACAAGCATATACGCAACAATAAAAACATGTACATTTTGTTAAATATCTGTAAGAGAAAAACTTTTTTTTGTATGAGTGAAAATGAAAAAAAAAGAGCTAACAAAGAGTTGCTTTGGAGGACATAAGAAACGAACAAAACAGAACAACAGAATTGAGCAGAAAACCAAATAAACACAAATGATGATGGTAGTCGCTTATTGTTACAATAGCAATAACAAAAACGTGGCAAATAGAATATTTTTGTGTACATACATTGAACGTGTTTAGCAAGCAAAAACAACTTAAACCCCTAGTACATATGTTTCTAGTCTATGTTAACGTCAAGAAGCAAAGAACAACAAAAAGAACAAAAAAAAAAAAAAAAAAAAAAAAAAACAGAAGAGAAGAAAAGCAAATACTAACGAAAAAAGTTTGCTCGTTTCAAAGCGAATTTCGGATGCCCATGCCCACTAGTTAAGTTCAAAACGACTGTTAACAAAGCGTAATAAGAAATTGCAAGTGTATGCTTAATGCGGCGTATGTGTAACAAAAATGTTGAATAATTTCATTCTCAGAATAATAGATAATAGCCTTACACACACACACACACACACACACAAGCAAGTAGCATGCATGTAGCACACACACACACACACACACACACACACTATGAACATTTAATCAAAGCCATACAACAACAAATATTATTAACACTATCTCCCGTACAATCTTAACTGCAATCCTATAGTTAGTTAGCTAATCAATAATATGAGGAGAAAAAAAGAAACATCGAATGTGTCGTCTAATGATGGTTTTCAACAAAATCATCAACGGTTCCTCATTAAAGGCAATTCCGTTACCATGAAACATTAAGTACAAGCGTGACTGCCAATTATATATACATATATACATATAATTGGAGATAAAAGAATAAAAATATTAAGCAGGAATTGTTTTTTTTTTTCATTTAAAAGCTCATGCAGCTATAACAGGGGTAAGAACCCCTTAGATTAAATTTCTTATATACTTTAAGATTAATTTTTTATTTAAACTTTCCGGGTACTACGAAACTGCGAAATTATTATTTTTTTTTTCCTTTTGTGGTGTGGCAGTTATTGCTTTTGACATCTAGGCAGAGCTTCATGACAATATATTCAATTGCTACAGAGTTTTTTGCAAAGATAGATGGGTGTGTGAGTTTCTCGATGTTATAAAAGGCTTTTGTTGTTAAGATTAAGTCGCTAAAAAATGTTCATAACTGACAGACGGATCTCAAACAAGGCCAAGAACGAATTCGAAGCGAGCAACTGTGTCGATGGTATCAATAAGAAAAATTTGATGCTCGAGTACCAATTTGAGACCTTAGCGATGCTATGAGCAATGCACCTGGATCAGCCCAAACCTTTTTAAGCAATTTTTCACCCCTCAAACATGTCGAGTCTCGATTAATTCCGCAACAGATTTTGTGGACAGAAATTGAGTTACGTTGTCATAGGTAAAACAATTATTTATCTTTCCACCTTATTCGTCTGCTCTCACGTCGTGCCGACTTCGACGTGCCTGTTCAACGAACGGACACGCTTTCTATCTCATTAAGCTCGTGAAAGCCAATTTCAAGAAGGGACTTAGAACTATGCTGAAAAAAACTTCTCTGACTGTGTCGATGAAAGTGCATATTATCGAACGGGGAGTATTTTGAGGCTATGAAAATTGGGAAAATTGACAAAGATTTCTGATTTTATAAGCAAATACATTTTATTTTTTGGTCACACTACTAGAGTGACTGTATCCTACAATGCTTGTGGTAGAAGCACATATTAAACTACCGTGGATGTATACAACACCTAGAAAGGATAGACCCAACTTTTATCATAACTATCTATTCAGAATTCTTTTCTGAGTCGGTTTAAGCTTGTCTGTCCGTATGTCTGTTTTGTTTTTTTAGGTTCAAACCATAAGTCGCAATTTTTTGGATATTTTGATGATGAGGAAATGATTCGGATCGAACCACTTTATCAATAACTTCCCATATAACGCGTTGTTTCCGAAAGCACTTGTATTAATAACTGTATGTAGTGCGCTGTAGGTGTGCTACAACTACAGATTTTTCACTTTTACTATTTATAAGAATATTTAAATAGGACTCATAGCAAAGAATAGAATGGAAGAGAGCCCAGCTTGTTGCTTTTTCTCTTCTAATCTCACCATAACTACGGAGTAAGCTTCTGGAGCATCAATTTTGCTGTCGAACGTATTTGTTGGATTTGCTTTAACGATAAGTTTAGTCGAATGACATGCACGTATTCGAGCCATCATCGCCGTAGACCCTGTAATGAGTTACTTTGAAGACTGTTAGACTTCGGTGCGTTCCAATAGCGATTCACCCAAGTATCGAACTTTTTTTGCGCCCTACTTCGAGCAAACGTCTTGTGATAGATATTCAATTCCCTCACGATCGTTTACGTAACCGCCTACTTCGACTTTTTATAAGATTTCATTGACTTTTTCCCGCAATTAGTTAACTAGATATGCATCCAAAGTTCCGAAACAAAAACCAATTACATGCCGTTGCATTGACTGAAGCATAGTACTGAATACTGTTTTCAGAAGTTGCTTTTATATCCGCGTCAGCACAACTTTTGACACATTATTAGAGAAAACTTTTTCAAATATGGCCGCATGCACCAGCATGACGTAATCTATTAATTATCTGCTGACAAGAATATTACAATATTGCCATAATTAAACTTTTCTTATAATGAAACTGTGTCATTTGCAACGAAGGAAAAGTTTCAATTAATTCTTATTACATTTCATTTGCAATAAGTGCTTCATTACTGTCAGATTAGACCGCTCGCAAAAGAAGAAGTTTCACACATGGCTTGATGGCAAACATAATTACGATGAACTTGATTTCTCTGCTTGTGACTCTTTGAAAAGCACCTCCGACAGGTAACGTGTGGCTTAGTAGAAAATGTTCAGCGCGCCTGTTTCGACACACGAATGAGGGTTGTGGAGTATGCCAGACCAGAGCAAGGATAACCTGTAGAAACTGTTCATCAAGCATTTATCAAGCTAACGCGTCGATCGTTGTTGACAGCAAACTGTTTTACTCTATCTTTCCACTGGATGTACTTTGTTCTGGATTACTTTGATCGAATTGAAGTTTCAGTTAGACATTAGTCTTGCCATTCTTACCGTTTTTGACGAGGAAGATGCCTCGATAAAAAACTGTGTTAAGCTAATTGCTTGGAGCATGAAATGTTTTAGTCAAATGCATAGCAAGCTTTTAAAAGTTGAAATTAAGTGAAGAAATAAATTATCAATTAGACAGAATATGCGTTATATTAAGCTTTAAAGTATTTCCTGCTTTCCATTCGCTTGGAACTCCTTTCGCTCCTACTTTGCACTTAGGTTTGATTATGAATGAAGAAAATTAAAAAAGAAAAAACCAAAGGAAAACAATTGTACCTAATCTCCATGAAATTTAATTTTCATAAATTTTCCTCATATTTTTTTTGTTTTTTTCTGTTAAGTTCCTTTCTTGCATTTTATTATAAAAACATACTAAAATGCTTTGTCGGACAACATTGTTGGGATTGTTTTAAAGATGTTATCTGAGCTTCTCGTACTATATTAGGGCAGATACATGTGAGTGTGTTTGTGTGTGTATGTGTATGCATGCGGTATAGATGTAAATACAAGAGAAAATGTTTTCTATGTATGAGTGCATATGTATGTGTGTATGGAATTGTAATAAAGTCATTTGTATGCAATTGTTTGTAATTAAGAAAATTGCAACAAAACCATTTTATTTTCCATTAAATAAACACATACAGAAGAAAAGCAAAACAAAAAAAAAAAAAAAAAAAGGAAAAAATGACTAGAAAAAGAAAATCATATTGTACCCGAAATGAATTAGAAAAAATCACCACATAAGCCCAAAATGTTCGCTATTATTTGATTGTTTGTTATTTGTTTTGCTTGTTTTTGTTTTTGGGCTTTTTCTTTTTTATTTTTAAAAATAAAAGCAAAGAAAAATTGCAGAAAAAAAAAAAAAAAGAAAAAAACAAACAAACCGACATGTCCCTTACTGTTCGTTCATTCGTTAGTTCGTTGTTAGTTTGCCATATCAAATACGTAAACATATGTTTGCAATGAGTTGAGTGTTGAGAGCTGAGTCCAGTTTATGTTACATTATGTTTTAATATATGGTTCGGTTGTGTTTTGTAGTTTTTTGTTGCCCTTGTTTTCTTTATTTTTTTTTAATTTTTCTCCTTTTTTTTTTTTATTTCCGCTAAATTGCCTCAATTGCTGCAAATTACAAAAGAAAATACACACATACATAGTTACACAAACGCAAAAAGTGCATACGTCCCAAATGATTGTTTGTATATATTTATGTGTATGAGTTTGTGTGCCTCCTGCATAGCAAATAAACAACATAAAACTTGTGCTGAAATACAAACACATTTAAAAGAGCAATCAAAGAAGGACTTTTAGGCGCTTTAAGACGAATTTCAACTATACTCTACTTAGTTGTGATGCTGGATATATTTACTCACCTACTACTTAATTATATTAACTAATTATTATTATTATTATTAATTTAGTCAGAGAAATAAATTCTAAGACGGAACTCTTAAAGCACTAGCATCTAAGGCTATCGCGATTTTATTAAAAACTCTGCCGCACTTGAGATTCGAATCCACGACCGTTGAGTTGCTAGTCGAGAGTCCTCGCCTTCGGCCTCTCAGGCGGATATTAAATATTTAACTCATACACAATCTTATGTTATTGTATTCTCTACTGCGAAAAATATTTCAGAGATTAAATAAAAAATATTGTTTTAACAAGCCAGATATGCTGTCTTCTGTAATTCTTATTAAGAAATTCTCCAATTTGTTAATAACCTTGAGATCGGTGAATGACTCATTGTTCGATGCACGTTCGTCATTTTTTGTTATGCAAAGATTTAAAATTTCTAACCAAATTTACCTCACTGGGGATAGGCTTCGTTGAGTGAGCATCAAAAGGCATCAAAATGTTAAACAAGCTTTGGAAATGTGGTAACTTTCTTGAAGCACATGTTCCTGATGAAAAAAGTGGAACTTTTCGTAAAAAAAGTTTTTGTATTCCCGGAATTAGTGATCGATGAATTGAAAAAGTCAAATTCAGAGCACTACCTGATAATCTGTAGAAACTGTTTTAGTGAATTAGTGAGCCGGACACCGTCGGCGCTCCGAGCATAGCAGGTGGCGAAATTCATAAAGCCGGAGGGCTAGAGGTGCCAGTGAATACAGTTCATCCTTTTAGGTCGAGGTACGGATTGCTCACCGCTTTACAATGACAATCACATTGAACACCCAAAAAAGAAGCAGTTTAAACTCATGTCAATATTTAAAAAGAGGCAGCGACCGCATTTTAAAAAAGTATACCTTTTTTCATAATGGTAATATCTTAAAGGCAATGAAGACAGGAATCTGAGTGAGATTTTACAAACATGACTATCAAAGCCTTCTTGAAAAATTGCACGAACATTTGGTTTTATCACCAAGCGATACTGAAGCTTTCCTGTCATCCTTCACAATTATATGAAAAGGTAAAGATAGAGAAGATCGTGTACAGATTAAGAAGCAAACAAAAGCAGAAAATTTCAAAGCGGGCTTCGAGTCTCGCACTCATACATTAGGTTAGTTAATCAATTTACACACAATTTATAATTTTACTTAAAACACCAAATTTCTTAAAAATATTTTTAAATATTAAACCGTTTTTTATTTAATTTTTTCTAAGAAGCCGACTACTAGTCCTGATTCTAAGAGACCTACTTCTCTAACGTCCTGATATTTTCAGCTTAGTCGCCCTCTCATCCTCCAATTACATATTTCAGCATAGCAAAAATTTGTTCACAGATCCCAAGTTTATCGTCTCTGTAGACATATCTGCACAAAAAATATTCTTAATCGGCTGCCTGGCGATATATTTGTAGCTACACCTTTTTTAGGCATATTTTCATCACTTTTGCCACTAGTAAGCCACCTTCGGCAAATTTATATAGATTTTAGTTTAAATATGTTTCACTTTTATAACAAAAAGAGTTAAAAAAGTAACAAGAAATTTGTAATATTGTACGCGAGTTGTAGTTAATAATTATTACTATGTTAAGCTTTGGTTTTTTTGGAGCACATTACCTTAAGCATCAGTAGAATTTGACGATCGATTATCTAACACTTTAGTTTGCAAATATACTAAAACGATTAATTCCAAAAAACTAAAAATAGAGCAAAGTGTTTATTTATATATTTTTGCAGATTGTGTATTTCGTAGCGGTAGAAAGTGATTTTCATATGTACTCAACTTTGAATTATTTCGTTGAAAAGTGTTTTAACTCAATTTTTTTCACAATTTACAATTGAATTTGAATTGGCTTTTGAAATAATTTATTTATTATCCACTAAAAAAAAAAAATAATTTTTATTTATTAATTTATTGCTGTTAGTACTTATTATTAGAGAACAATTTGTCTTGAATGCGTGCACCTGCTAAATCAATCATGTGCTCTTTAACATTAAAATTTGAAAAATTCAAAAATTGAAGTTAATCTATTTGGTAACTGAAGCATTCATATGATATTCATTTTAACCAATACTTGTTGCCTACATCTAGGCTATTTATTAAATAACATAATAAAATATTTATTGCCTATTATTTTTAAATGTAGCGAACATTATAATAAAATGAATATATGTCCCATTTTTTGACTACGTTCACTACGTTTCCAAAATGAGTAAATAAGTAAAGTTTTATAAAATTAAAGTTGGCTACTTTCTTTGTCCCATTTGCATAAATTGATCATATCTTTTCTATTTATTATTGAGATGCTATCGGTGAACAAGTCTATTTAATATCCGAAACGTTTTGTTGTTTTTTATGTCCTTGCAAATAATCCCAATAAGGATGATTTTACTTTATTATTTAAGACAATGCTTTGAATGCAATTTCTGGTCGCTTCTTTCTTTTAGATTTTTCAAATTAATTTTTATTTAATTAACTTCGCTGTCCTTTGCTAACATAAATTCGTTGCTTGCTATGACTTCTCTATATTCTATACATACATATACATAAGTATTTGTTTAAGTTTATTTCTGGTCTAGCAAATACTCTATTTTTTCCCTCATTTTTTTATTTATTTATTTATTTTTTTTTTTTTTTTTTTTATTATTATTATCCTTCTGTCATCCAAACACCCTTTAATGCTTTAACCGCAAAAACAAAGTGAAATAAAATTGTTGTTGTTTATTTTTGCTCTATCTCTTATGTCTGCTTTTTTTTTTTTTGTTTTTTTTTTTTTTGTTTTTGGTAACTTAATTTTCCTGTAAAAATTCCAATAAATAAAAGCCAAAATAAACAACCGAAAGTAAAACAACAAAACACCAAAAATAAATAGCAAATCTAGGGGAAAAGAATACAACAAAAACGAAAAACTGGTCAAAATTGCAATTCGTTAACATTCGAGAACGGAGGCAACGAACATTCTTCTCATATAAAATGCGTCGTTATAGTATTGTGCTGCCTGCAATATTGTCGCTGCTGCATCATTGACAACAACGACATTACATCTTAACTCCATTTAAGGATTTTTTGTTTTGTTTAGGAATTGATGCATAATGCATCCTTATAAGTAAATCTATACAAGTCTCCTTACCCGTCTTATGCTTGCAAACTCGTAGATTGATTTATTTACTTGTTCTGCCAACTAACTGAAGATTTTTAAAATAAATAATTGCATAAGGCCAACACGTGATTTGAATTTGTCAAATTTTTCCTTGATTTTATTGTTTTTTTTTTTTTTTTGTTTTTACTCATTAGCTAGAGCCTGCAGGTATACCCTATTCGTCACGGCTTAAGTAACATCCCGAGAAATATATTACATTCCTTTAAAGGTAGATAAATGAAATTCGTAGTCGAGATATAGATTGTATGCCATTCGTCCGTTTGTTTGTCTGCCTGTTGGCAGTAACAACTAAAATTTTTATACAAACTTAAAACCGAGCACAGCTCTTTATCTCAATTTTGAAAATTTTAAAAAGGAAAATACGTTCGCACTAATTAAACGTATCGTATCACTTTATTTTGAATTTTCAGAAGTTGGTTAGTGGAGAAATTCAAGTGACCAATTCATTTCATTTACGGTCACATACGATTGCTTGTTATTCGCCATATTTTTTTTTCAACTGCCTAATTCATCTCCTCATTACACACAAGGCATAAACATAATCTGCTTAGTAAAATGTTTTCAGTGATTACCTTACTTGAGTGAGTAAAAATAGTTATAACTTTTGTCAGCAAAAAGAATGATGAGTCGTTCTTTAGCCACAAGTGAAGATACTCCTCTTCGGCATACGCGATCATCCGTAATCGCAAAATGGAGCCCTTTCTGGCAACGAGAGGGACGAGAAACGAGCTCGTTGTCGTTAATAAGACTTATTCCCAGTTCACTGTCTATACTGTGCTTACTTATGAGAATCGGTTGCTATTTTATCACTTATGAAGCCGACATAAGAACCTCTGAGCGAGTTATGAAAATTATAAGCTTTTCCCTACTGAAAGTAGATTGAGTCATTGTTTTCACTTTGAACAGTACCGGCAGGCAATTACAGATAGTTTTAAGGACAATTTATTATTTTTAAAGAACTTGAAAATTTCTTATGGTCTTAAATCCGAAATAAATCGATGTTAAGAGAAGTTGACTTTTCATGACGACAACGCTTTCGAACACTTTGCTTTCTCCGTGGCTGCTGTAACTATTTAAATACACAACAACAAAAAAATGGCGCAAACCTTTGAAGAATTGAAAAACCAATAGAAAAAATTAATATTTCTTAGCTAAAATTCTCCTCTCGTTACCTATATCATCTCTTCTTGGCTCGCCAGGTTAGAGCTTCATAAGTTAAACCTTCGTATTATTAACGTTTCCTTCACGGGTTAGGTTTCTATCTTGCGAGTCCATCACATCAAATATATCTAAAGAGGAATCATCCAACTCTTTAGTAATTGTACACAGGTTGATTGCTTTTACACCCTACACAATATATTTTTTTCGTGTTTCTATTAATAGGCATCCACGCCTATTTTCAACCTTTCATTATTTAACTCATTAACGTCACACAACAATGACTCAACGGTAAATATCACATCGGTTGGATAAGTGCCGGTACTAAGTAAAAGAACCTTTTCTTTTACAAAATACGACTTCATTAATCAACGCAGTTTCCTTGAAGGCTGACGCAATCAATCTAAAATATCAAAGCAGACGCATTTCTCCAGATCTTCAAAATACTTTAGTTTCCGCATTGATCTGCTCATATGAACGAAATTCTCTTACCTGTTTTGCAAACGAATACAATAATCGCTACGTGCCAGATAGGGGCAATACGGGTGTTTTGAGAGTTACATGCAAGTTTAGCTTTCTATGCATTAACTTGTTTGATAGTGGCTCATTTGAAGAACAACTTTTTCTAACTCATCACTAAGCCACCGTAACCCGTAATGAAATTATTGAAATGGCATTAAATTTTTTCTGAAATAGAAGACATTTTTTATGCAGCGCAACTTTTATGTCTCTGTTGCTGAAATACTTTTAGTCTTACACATGTCTGTTTAATCTTACCTCTGATCCACTACCGATCATCTTAAAAAAAAAAACACTGCTAAAGTAATGACCACAACAGTGGCTAGAACGATGAGCATTTTACGGGTTCGATCTTCTGGAAAGTATCCCTGGGCGTACCAAAAACCTCTTTCATACTTCGCAACAATTTTTCCACCCCACCACCAATAATACAATGTTCTTCTTCTCTTGTTCTAGATATAATTCGCCGTCTCTTATATCATAAAGTTTCTTAAAACACTAGCCAACCTTCCCTTAACAACCCATGCGTTTGGTGCACATTCAAGTGAGCAAATAATAGCTACAAAAATATCTGCTGAATTTAGTCCGTGGAAATGTGGATAGATGCAATATACAACTAACTGCTTACGCTGCCTATAAACAACAAGCAGCTTCAAGGACATCAAAGTTCATGTAATTATTTGATTCGTTTTATTTATACCCATACACTGGCGCAGTGTTATCAAATCACGTCATTTCTCTTACTAGAGTCAATATTGCTTGGACTACTTGATCGTTGATGTTTAAATATCGTTTGATTTAGTTATTCATGCACGTATAATGCCTTCTAAGTCAAATGATGTGATTTCCAGAAATTATTGTAGCTTTAAAACACTATTAATAAGAGAGTCATAGTGCATGTGATGTGTGCCTTTAAAGTTCTCAAATGAACAAAATTGACAAGAAACTAAGTGATATTCATATGCTTGCCGTTTATTGCGGTTCGTATCTAGCAGCTTGGCTTGGAGTGACTACAGTTTCTTATTGTGTATTCTTTAAATAAATAAAGGAGAGAAAGAAATGTAAACATTTAGATGTACATTTAATCGTGTTCCGCGTTTTAATTGCAACAAAGGTCCGCAACATGCGGCAGCAGAGGTCACCATCCGCATAAGAGTCTACGAAAAACTTTTAATTATCACTGGTCTTAAGTCTTTGATAAACAACTACGACAAACACGAAAAGCGGACAATTCACAACAATTATCTCAATGCGAAAAGCTAAAGAAAACATAGCGAAACGAGACGAACACACATTTGTACATATGTCTTTGCAATTCTTTTAAAAATTTCACAGTACGATGAAAACTATTAGAAAATTTCCTGAAAAGACATAAAAAAAAAAGAAACACATACATATACACACACACATAAAAACAAAAAACCCATTTAACAAAAATATTTAAAGTTTCATTGCAACAAGGGGCAAGCAACTAAAAATTATACAATTTTTACATTTTTCTCTATACATATATATATATATATATATATATATATTTTTTTTTTCTAGAAAAGAATATTTCATGTGTTGAAATATTTGTCCCTTTGTAACCTAATTCAAATTCAGAGGAACATACATAACATACAACGGTGACAACATTAACAATAGTAGTCGTAGTAGTAGTAGTAGTAGTAGTAGTAATCGTAATGATAGTAGTAGTAGTAACGGCAGCAGCGGTAGTCATCATAAGAAAGAGAAAGACACATAGACAACAACTAGTTGTCTTAGTATAGGTTGAATCCTTAGCATTCAGTTTAACTCTATACACTCTTAGGTTAGCTGGAAGTTTAACGTAACCGCTTGTCCACTTTTGTTTTAACAGGATTTTGCAATAAAAATAATTGCTACTAACTCTCCATCTGTTTGAATGTCCGTTTGCCTATCCGTTTATAGCTAAACGCGCAGTCACACTGCGTTCTTTTTATTTATTTTTTTTTTATTTTTTAAGTTTTATTTATTTATGTATTTTTGGTTTTTTTTTTTTGTGTTTTTTCTTTTAAATTACTCTCACTGTACTTTTGCCAGTTTCCTAATGAAGTTTACCGTCGCCATTGTTTAACAAACGTGCTTTGGCCAGCGTTAACTGGCTTTTGTCCGCACCATTGTAAACGTCATCACCATTATCATCATCGTCGTACTCATCGCTTGTTGTTTTTAATCGTAGTTTGGTGCTCTAGTTGTTCTTTTTAGTTAAACGCGGCCAAGCACGCATACACATATAAATCTAAGTAAACATACGCATATGTCTGTCTGTCTCTCTGTCTGTCTCTCTATCTACTTCTATTCAGTTAATATTTGTGTTCTTATGTTTTGGTCAAGCAATTTTAGTTTATTTTGGTGCACAAATACACACACACACACACACACACATTGCACATTTATATTTTGATATGGTCGCATATATATATGGATATATATATATATATATATGATATCAATGTGTGTAAATGTTTATATCCCTTATTCTTTTTATTTTTACGTTGAGCTATGTATGCTGACACAAATACTCTTAACTTTTGTTTATTTATTTCTCAACTCAGCAACGAGTGCACTCTTTGACGGTGTCGTTGAGATTTCTTTGCACTTTTTTTTCCCCCCATATTACATTAGAATATTCGTGTGCATATGTACGTGTGTGCGTGTGTGTTAACATGTACACAATGGGTACAATGTTTTTAATTATTTTTTTATGTTTTTACTTAAAAACAATACACGACTGTCAAGTAGCTCTGAACCTTAAGCCCATTTCCCTTTAGAAAATTTAAAATTAAAAATTTCTGTTTTGTTTGAAAACAGCTTCACTTCACAGGCAGGCAGACAACTAAGGCCGTTTTTCCTTGTTATCTTACGATAGGTAAGAAAGAGTGAAGCATATGCGTTTTTCAATTAAAATTCATACAAATTCACTACGCGCTCACAATAATAAATTTTATTTATGAGCTATAGATCGCAGCCCTTGATCCTTAATTGCCTGGTGGGTGTCTCTCTCTTTCTCTCTCTCTCTCTCTCTCTCTCTCTCTCTCTCTCTCTTTCTCTCTCTCTATCTCTCTCTCTCTCTATCTCTCTATCTCTCTCTCTCTCTCTCTCTCTCTCTCTCTCTCTCTCTCTCTCTCTCTCTCTCTATCTCTCTCTCTCTCTCTCTCTCTCTTTTCTCTCTTTCGTAATATACAAACTCAACCTCCATTCTTTCACAATTATAAACAATTTTTGTTTCAATTGGACTTTATATACAACTGGATTAAGCTATAAAACCTCGGCTGACATCAAAAATGCCTATGAACTGGAAACGTATTAATCAAACTAATTGATAAGACAGCACCGCAAGTATCGATAGCTAACAAATTTTCCCGATGTCGAAGATAAATATACTTTCGCCGTTAGCTCTTCCGTTACCGGATTTACATATTGTAGAAATGGAAAAGTAGTGGCTAACGATGGGCAATACGATCAATAAAGTATCGTGTATCAAGCGTTTTTAGAAACATCAACTTTTCTAAAAATATTTACATATATCTGTAGCATTTTTTTGAGATCCTGCAAATCATTTCCGCGAGGCGATCCAAAATGTGAACCGAAACCATGAAAAATATGGATAAGAGAAAAAAGTTCCCCATCAAAAATCAATTGTTTCTTAGAGCGATCAAGTCAAGGTCGTTTCCTCTTGATATTTAATGATTGACCAATCAATTCTTGCGAGATATTAGGCGAAAGTTCGATATTTTTTTATTACAATGTGTTTATGTACGCAAAAATAATCAAGTTTCACAAAATATATCAAAAAAAAAAAAACAGTTGCTGTCAATATTTCCAATAGTTTTCGTAGTTGAAATGCATCTTTTAACTCCAACAGAAGCCACTCACCTCCCTAAGAGGGATTTTAGAGCACATCATAGACTAAGTCATCCTTCGCGGCGAAAATTATTATCACATAGTTCACTTTATTTATTCAGAACAGAGTACATAAAGATTCCAGTGACATGTAAGTAAACAATGAAAATCGCATGGATTGCTATTATTACTATTATCATCAGTTTTTTTCTTTAGTTGACCAGCCGCTCAAAGCTACTACTTACAAGTGCTCAGCAGGGGAGAAGTAGGCCCTTAGATAGGACCTTATTCTTGTGAAGAAATTGCGTCATGACTGAGTTTTTGGAACACCTCTAACAACGATTGTATGTGTCTAAATATGTATTCAATTTCCAAAACTACGGAAATATCCATATTTTCCCTATAGGCAGTTGGTTAGATCGATCAGTAGTTGATTTTTATGTATAGAACAATCAAGGGCTGTTTACTCTGACATAATCGCGCTTAATAAAGACATATGCAATGAATGGCAATGAGTAACATCAAGGCGTTTGATGTATAAGTTCAAATGATATTAATTAAGTTTAGTTTTACTGCCGTTCGCGAGGGTTTTTTCTCACTGCGCTATTCTGGCACCGTTACCTCTCACTTGCCATGTATGTTATTATAAGTTTTTCTCAAATCTTCTCGATGATATTGATTCGGCATAGAGGCATTCCGTATCACATCATTAAAGTCGGAAGGCCAATTAGACCACCGCATACTACAGACTTGCCCGACTCGCTCACTTTCTTTTGCTCCGACGGAGAGCTAGGGTGTAATTACGTATTTACAAATTTTCCTCCTGACTAACAAAGATTGTATCATAACATGCTAGCAAATCCTGAAGAAAAATAAAGAGAAAAAATTCAACAAATAAATTGAAGGTTCAGTTATTTAATAATAAATTTCTAGAAACGAACTCTTGAAGTTCCTCTACGAGAGAAAAATCTCGTAGCGTCATAGCGGTTTTTATACGCCTACCTTCACTTTTTTTTGTACAAGAACATTGAATTCTTTTCTCTTATATTATTTTAATAAATTTTTCTTTTAGATTTAATTTAATTTTTACAAATTTTCTCACGGATGCGGCACTAATTTGTGATTTTTTAAAGTCATAAAAGTTGCAAAACCCGTTAACATTGACATTTTCTTATGAGAAACACATTGTTAATGATGTCTCAATGATGTTGCTCAGAATAAGAGAAAGCAAGTATTATTAGGTCGATTTATAAGCAATTTCGGCTTTTTAACAGACATTTATTTTGTTTTCATTGAATAACAAAATTATATTTATTTAAGAGTTGGCTGTGAGTTATTCAACCTTTTTGCCATCTTGCCTGTTGATCGGAGTGGATTCTGCTTCATTGTTGCCTTTAAAAGGTTGTCGTCAAAGCCGGAAAGACGTCTCGTCTTTTAAGGTCGCACCTCCAAAATAATTTCTAACTAACCGATCAGTTATTAGTCTGTCACAGTATACGCTGCATATCTTTTTAGCTCCCGTCTTAGCGCTACTGCCTTGTTTAAATTCCCAAAGCATTACACGTCGAATATGCACTTTTTGACTCTCCATCCAGAGGTTAAGGAAAATAGTTGAACATGCACCACATAAAACACTTAATGGAAGACTAACTGAATCCTCGTCACTTCGTGTTATTATATATTATATAATATAATATTATTTTTTACACTTGGGTTACACGTTATTGCAATAGGTTGACTTCTATTTTTTCTTTTTTTTTTTTTGCTATTAATTTTCTATCTAAGTGAAGGCAAATTTGAAACAATTTTTAAATTTCACACAAGAGCATACCACACACGCATTTAGTTCCTCTCACATGCTTCTTTTCGTTTATTTGAAAAACATATTTTTTGTTTTTTTGTTTTTTTTTTTTTTTTTATTAAATGTATATTTTCCAATACACGAACTGATAATGATTTTGCGGATTCTTTAATAGTTTGTTAATTTTTCTTATCAAGAAAAATTTTTATAAAATATATTAAAAAGTCAAGAATTTCTTACTGCATATTGCTGCAATTAAAAACCTCAATTGCTCTACGTCAGCCAAGACCGCTATACACAAGCATACCGATAAGATAGATTCACCAACACACTTAAGCGAGCCCGTTTTTAAAACGGTTTGACATTTTTATGACTCACTGTTATACTTTAATTTTTCTTTTTTATTTTATTTTTCTTACTTTTTCACACATAGACACAGGCAAGCCAAAAACTCCGCTAAAGTGCATGTATTCTATAAACCATTTTTAAGCGCAATTTATGAACTTGCGGAATTTTTGTTGGGAAACAACGCAAACCTTTGCTGAAAAGTTGCGTGCCACCACTCGTTAATAACGCGCGACAACGCAGCAAAAGACAAACGAAAATCAACAACAGCAACAAGAACAACGACAAAGCATAAATCCCCTGCCAAAGTGAATTATTTTTCTCTTCTACTCTGTTCCTTTTTTCCTTTCTTTGACGTCTTATACATTACAGTAGAATCAAAACAAAAAAAAAAAAAACAAAAAATAAAAAAAAAAAAAAATGCAAAAAAACAAGAAAAAATGAAAGCCAAAAACGCAACATAACACCCGTTTATTCAAAAGCAGTAGTAGCATTAAGTTATTACGTGTTGTTGCTGTTGTTGGTAATGTTTGTGTTAGATTGTGTCGTTCTTCCTTAATATTAAATTATTTTAGTTTCATTGCATTATCCGCTTGGCTCAAACGCGGGCCCTCTTATGTAAGAAAAGAAAAGAAAAAAAAAAAAATAATAGAAAAAAAGGCTAAACGCTGCCATTAAATTGTAGAAGACGTTATCTCTTCTTATTTCTTAACAATAATAAGCTTTGAAAACCAAAATCGACTTAAATGAAAAAAAAAAAGTCGTCAAGTGCAAAGTGAATTAGAAAAATATCATAAGGATATAAACGTTTTTCTTTAAGAATTTTTCAAAATTTTATAATACTTCCCAACAACGCCTCAATTTTCTATTAGCAATTTTTTTATCGCCATATTTTATAAGCTACTGCATTAACAGAAGGGCATATTAAGCCGTATTTCGGTGATAATTTGATATATAATAATGGAAGGGAAGAGGAGAAGGTTCGGCATATGAGGAATAATTTTCTTTAAAAATTTTCAAATATTTAAAAAGTTGTAGGTGCGCATTCTCTTTAATCTATCTATCGTAGTTGAGTTGCTTACTGCTACGTACCACCGATCAATGCGTGATGTAAACCTAACACTTCATGTGAGAGAAAGTGGAACATAACCTCACCCTTATTGCACCCGCTACACATGTGTACATATTTTATGTCATATATACTTAAATGAAATTAATTGCAATTGTCTAACCGTTCGACTATGTGCTCTTGCTGAAACTAGGAAAAATTGCAAAATTCAGACTGCGCTGAATATTAGTCTTGTCAGAGATCATTAGATTTATCCAAACCACAAGCCTATAACATAGGCCTATAACAAAACCTTTTAACCAATTGAGCCTCGATCCGTGTCACTCGTCAAAGAGCTAAAAATTGGTTGTAGCTTGGAGCTTGTGGTTCGAAATTTTCAAAGTAGGGAAACAAACAAGAACTTTGTAATTACGAATACGTCCATATGTCAATCAATCGGAATCATTATCACTTATAGCTCCTCGACTTATTTAAGGTCACGTTGAATGCTTTTTAGCAAGGATTTTCTAATTGCTTTAAATCGATTATTTCTCAACCTAAGTTGTTTTATTTGCAAACTTAATCCGCAACGAGCAGTATAGACGACAAGCGCCAGATTTCGTCTTTGGAATTCAACTTTTGACCATTGTCGTAATGAGAGAATTAGAGAATCTCTCTGTGGATGTTGAATTTTTATTTATTCAATGCATGTAAGACTAGGAAACACAGCTTCGCATACACACAAAAGGGTGGGGGCAATTGGTTCAACAAAGCAAAGACGAACAAATAATTGTTTTCTTTATTATCCGATTATAATTCAAATATCGTTCCAAGTTAATAAAAAAGAAAATTGATTATTGCTTTTCTAAGGTATATAAAGTCCCATATATAGGTATACTTTGACGGATCTCCACTCTATATACATTGCAGTGTTCGCACTTCAATTTTTAATCCATGCGACAGAAGTGTAGCAGAAAATCTTGCAAATATTAGTCATTCGCTTAACATGAAGGGCATATGACATTCGCCTTAATGCTTTCTAGTACGCCTTGCTTTACAGCCTTTTTCTTACTTTCTCTATGAAATTTATGATAACATCAACTCTTTTACAACGAAAAGCCATGTTACAACACTTTATAGAATATTTGCATTTTCTCCTTCTTAGTGTTCCTCCGCCCCCCCCCCCCCACACTCTTTTGCCATTAATATTTTGTTTTCGTTTTTTCTTTCTTCCTTTATTTGGTCTTAGTCGTTACATTCTCCAACAACATTAATTGTGCCGCAATATGAATGACTCTGAATTAATAGCTTAAGTATTAGGTTACTTGGTAGAGTTGGTGCGCTTGTAGCAGGTGCTGTACAGTGGTGGCTTTGTTGTTGGTTAGTTGACTAAATAAGACAAAAGACAAATGATGGCTATTAAAATAAAATTGAATTTTGGTGACAAAAGACTCTTTACCGCACACTAAATGAGTTGGTTTTGTACCCAACGGCATAATCATCGTTATCATCATTATAATCAGTAAGACATGCAATCTGACAAAGCCGGTATATTTTAAAGATGGTCATTACTTAAAAGGTCAATTATGAGATTAAAAATTTGTTCAAATGCAAAATATTAATGCTCGGTGTAGGTAAATGCAATATCGATTTTCTCCATAAGGATATCACTTTATTATATGTAAAAATTTTCATTAAAATTTTAAAGAAAATACCTTTTATTATATTATTATAACAAGTAAAATATCTCATGTGGGTCAAGCTCACTTATCATTATTTTGCATTGCTAATACGACAATAATGCTATACGACTTGAATTAATCTCAGCTTCTTTAATATAAATGACGCTAACGCTTTCGAGATCGTTTGCTGTGGTGGTTCTGAAGAGCAAGCTTCAAGCTTTTACTTTACAGGTTTGCAATTTATCAACATTTTGCATTAAGATGAATTTATTGTTGTTCATTAATTAATTGTTTAGCATTCGGCGTCGGGAAGCCGACGTGGCTTGTAATCTATCTATGGTCTTTAAATGTGAACTGTAGATAATTAAATAATGCTTGAGCATTTAAAGTGTGAATCGGGAGTTTATACGCTCCTTTTCGTAGGATCATTCTTTTTGGCATTTGATTACTAAAGATTAGTAAAAATTCCTTCGGCATCTTTCAAGAAACTTGAGACGGACGGATGTTTACAGTTTAGTACTACGTTATGCTTATCTGCAGAGCGCATGCAAAGATAAGATTGGAAAGGTTAGAAAGGATTTTTAATTTATATTGAATAAAATTGTTTAACAGCAGAGTCCATTGAAAATTCCCAAAAGAAGAGTCGCTGCCAATTTGGAAAACGCCGAGCGAACGAATCGGACGATTCACAATATAGATGAAGGTAAGATTCACAATACATATAAAGATAAGAAGTCTTCGTGACCTTTCGTACAAACACACGGCAGGAAAGCTGTTCTTCACAATCTTGGGGTCTCATCGAAGTAGATCACGATATATGCTTCTTTATATGGGTTCTGCTGAATTAAGCAATGCTTAATAAAAGTAAAAAGAGATCGAAAAGAATTCATAAGTAAATAAATAAAGAAGAAAGAAAATGTCAGAAAAAAAAGAAAAAGAAATATATATATATCTCTAGTCCAGAGGCACACTAGCAGCCGATTGACATCAATTATAGTACGCACCGCTAGGCTATAGACGCAAAGATTTGAAAGTCTAACAACTACTTATAGAAACATTGTTTAGTTTATAGACTGATCGTAACGCTATACTCCGAACATTGTAAATCTAGCTTTAAATATGTCACTGGCAAGGGGCGCAAATCTATTAAGAAGGGTTAAGAGATAAAAAATTGGACCATAAACATCGTTTGATATAAAGAAAGCACCCTGAGTGGATTTAAATATTTCACAACTGAACTCGTATGGCTTTTGCTTTTTTCATTTCGCACCGTTTAATAAAGCCGTCAACTTACATTTAATTTACGTTCCTCAAGTGAAGGTACGAATTTAGACAACAACAGGGGAGTCCTAATCAAAACACCTTGACGCGAATAGCAAGTGTCGCTTCTGCGAAGATTAAATTATCTCAACAACGACGATAACAAGATGACTTGAGAACAGAAGCATACTGTATATCCATGCAATTATTTAGTGTAATTACTCACGTACCAAGGATATACGATCCTACGGTTTAAAATATAAATCTTATATCATAAGTAACTTAAACTAAAAATTTAATAAGAAAACCATTGAACACAACTTGATAAACACATCAAGCCAAACGAAAATAAAAGAGAAAAACGAAAAAGGGAATAAAGGCTTATGCAGGACAACGTATGTTTTTAGCCTGCTACCACAAAGCCATATGAGTTAGAAGGGCGCAAGCAAACATAGTTTGACGTGCAATTATTTGGAAAAGTTAAAGAATTCGTATTGGGCGCTCTTTGATTACATTGTTCTATTCCGATATTGAAATTAAGTGATGAACGTTTTTGAAATGAAAGCAAACAAGAAAAGAACTTAAATAATTCATAGTTGAGTCTACATTGTTTAAATTTAATTAACTGGAGTTGATGGGTCACACGACAGAAAACGTAATATTAATAAGAGACTTGCGCTGTTTTAGAAAGAGTAAAGCAATTAATCTAAGCCTACGTTTATAAGGCTGCAAGGAGCGCGAAGGCTCCCTAACAGGTTTGCGTAGAGCTAACCGTGACAACTATTATTAGAAGAATTTAATCGAATCTATGTGGTATTGATAAGTAGAGAACCAAACTATTAAAGTACATTTAAGCAAAGATCTGACCAGATTCGTAGATAAACCTTTCTTTTAATATGAGTGATCGAATTCTTTCGACAATCGCTTAACGGGGTCTAGCAGACATATAGCTTTTTCAGCTATAAGTTCTGCGCGTAGATTGAAGGCCTTGCTTGCCTAGATCACAAAATCAAAAGACTTCGTCCTATGGTGAGGGGAATGTGAAAAGGGTAGACTTTCTAGAGAAAGTTAATTCTTTGCTTTTACCCGCCTTCAATTTCAGGACATAAAGGCCAGCAATATCCACCACCCGTACATATAGCCTTTTTTGTAGCGCGTAGTTATGAATTCGCTAAGCCAATGTTTAATAAAACCTTATATTGATTTAGTTTTATTTAAAGATTGATCAAGCAGGGTCCACACTCCACAATGACCGCATATTCAGTAGAATGAATTTCCTTTGAAAGCTTATTACATCCTTTCGAATGTTTGCATTCAATCGAGCAACTGAATTATTTAAAATAGTTTGGAGAAGGTTTGAGTGAAGTTCTGGAGTCCAAATTAAGACATGGTATAATCGAATAGCGGATAGGCGATCCTTAATATATAGAACAAGGCCTCAGTGATTAGCCTTAAGAATTCCCGATGTGGCGAAAATTTTGGAAGATCGCAATGATACTTAAAATCGCTTTAGTAAAAATCTTGGTTTAAACAACCGCTCAAAGTAAATGTTCTTGATTTGTCTGAAAAACAATGGAAGCCTAAAAACTCGCATGCGATAAAATGAAAAGAAATTCTTGATACATTGCGAATGCTTGTTAAACATCTGCTTTTGCTTCTTCGTAGGTAAGGTGGTGATGATTCCCATTAAGAACTTTTGAAAAGAGTAACATTTCTGAAGCAACTAACGGTGGTTGATTCAATTAATATCACAAGCATATCAACTGAGTTAATACGTAACTACTACTAGAACGTTTAACGATAAAATATCGATTCCATTTACCTATATTCAGACGAACAGGAAACCCATGCGAACATTTTTATTACCATTGCCATCATTCGGTTAAAACTAACTATGTGCGTGTATTTTTAAAATGAAAATTCAAGTTTATTACTACAAATTTGTTTATATTGAATGTGAACTCGACCTGCCTGCTTACAGCCAAAATGATTAATGTAATTTAAAAATTTTTTGGCATAATTTTTTTATCGAATTTTTGCTTTTTTAAGAGGAATATTTTTGAAATCATCTTAAAAAAAATATGTGATTTTGCGATTCCGTCGTACAGATAAGTATGCAATTTGGCTTTGAGTGCAGCAACAGAAGCAATCGTGGTAAACGCCCTATAGCTACTTAGTTTAGCACAAAGTTTTTGACATGCAAACACACTCGTGACACGATTAACACACGCACATACATTTTATTGCAGCTCTACAATCAGCAACAGCAGCAACAACACAATAGCTAACGGTTACAACATAAGAAAGTACTGAGGCACTCAATAAGTGTTGTAACTAGTATAAGTGTTATTGTGTTGTGTTGTTGTTGTAAATATAAACAACAACTAAACGGAAAAATCCAAAATAAAAAGGAAAGAAAACAAAACTACGTTTACAAAGCAAACAAATACAAAGCAAAAAAAAAAAAAAGAATTGTCTTAAGGGAAAAACATGGAAAAAAATTTGAAAAACAAAGTATTTTAGTTATGTGCTGCAGATGCACTAAAATAAACTAACACTAACAAACAGACACATATGTTACTTGAAAAGGAAATGATTGCAGAATTTTTTTTTTTTTTGCCTTTTTTTTTTTTTTAAATAAACACACAAACACTCACGCTCGCTTGCTTGCTATGGTTAACACACATAAACACATAAGTGCACACACAAAACAACGGTGACAGCAACCAACAGGATATCTGCAGTGTTAAGTGGGTCGATAATGGCCGATAGCATAACTTAATAACAAAGCGAGCAAACAAACAAACTTAAACCGTGCAGGATAGCATACAAAATATGAATTTGATTTTCTTTTTGTATGAGAATACACGAAAACACGAACACACAAATGCACATGTCCTTACATAATGGCCTCAATTATTTACACAACTACTCTCGCACATTTGTTGCTTGTTACAACGAGATTCCTTAGCATCTGTAAATTGTACGAGGAAGAAAATGTAAAAAAAAAAAAAAAAAAAACTGAAATTATTTCAGAGTACATTCCACACAAAGCGTTATATTATTACGTTTTTGTCTCCCTTCGAACTTCCATTACTTTCGAATTCTTTCACTTTTTATCATCTTCTTATTGGCCCCGAAGACTTCTTGTTGTTGTTGCTGTTATTATTGCTGTTGCTACTGCTGTATGAGTAGAGTGTAGGGCGTCCATTAAGGCGTTATCTTACGGCATAACCGTAAGCAATTAAAACTATAACTTTGATATTTTCAAACAGAAATTGAGTATATTAAGAAAGTTTCTCTTTCACGCCCGTTCTACCGCTACTATGAATGCTGATGATAATACTCGAATGACCTAAAAAAGCAAAAGCAACTAAAAAGAACGTAAGAATGCTAAGAGTTGTACAAGAGAATGCTAAAAAAAAAAAAAAAAAAAAATAAAAATAAAAAACAAGAAGAAGAGAAAAAAAATGAAAAGGTATTAAGAATTGGATTTCCTGAATTCAAACTCGAGGCACACATAACTTTTCTTCAACAATTTACACAAAAGATTTCAACAATAAAAGCAAAGTCAACGAAAAACTTAAAATACTTGTAATAAAATGAAATTAAGACGATTGTGTCTTTGTGTCTGCCAGTATAATAAGAAAGATAGATGAGAATTGAAAAATTAAAAACTTGCTACTATTCGAAATTGCTTAAGCAATTAAGTAGTTATAGGTAATAAATTTCAATTCTCTGGGAAACGATAAAACATTGGGTAAGCAACTTGCATTCTTCAGAGGTGTCCCAATTCTTAAGTCGATATCTGTGAAACAAAGATTAAACGATAGCAGTTGTAATATTTTGCATACGTGTCAGGACCTTTGGGCTCTTTAAGCAGTGTAACTAAAGCCAACATAATCTTAAAAAGCCGCTAAATTGATCCAAGTCGAAAACGTTTGGATTCGAACTTTATTAACCAACAACGCCTCTGGCTACTCTTGCTCCCTAAAATGTTCGTAGTAAAACTTCGACTGAGTTTGCCGACCTGAATTGTGCGAATTTAAAAACAAGTAAAACTATTTTAGGCGGGCAAGGTCCATCATTAAATACCCTACACCACATTGTCTAACACAATTCTTATTTTTATGAGAAATTACCACATATTAAAACTGAGACTTTGCTGCTTTACAAAGGATCAATTTTCGTGAAAATCCTTATTAGGGTAGATTCCAAAAAATAGACCGAGATGATCCAAATTTGGTTTGAATGCCGATATATAATATTATTACTTAACCACTTTTGCCGAGAAATTTTGAAAATTGCTTTTTTTCCGTGTAACGAATTTTCAGAATAAGCCCTTATATGGGGAGTGGTCGAAAAAGTAGTCCGATCCAAACCATTCGTGTTCAAGCTGCAGGTAGCAACTTTTGAAATATTTTGATGAAATCTGGCACAATGACGTGTTTTCCAAGAGCGAATGTTATTGAAAATGATTGGGATCGGTCCACTTTTCCCCTTGTCCGTTCGTAGAGCAGAAAAGTCTAAGCTTTAATATGTGGTGATGACAATTGACCCATAATATTATAGTTATTTCATACAAAAATGAACTCTTCGACCATCTACGCCTATTTTGGATTAAAATTGTACTACATTAGGTTGCGTTTTGGGCCTGCTTCCCAGACCTACGGACATGAGAAATATACCTTTGTATAGAAACAAGAAGAAATTTTTGTGTTCTATAATAAAAAAAAGAATTGTGTTTGCCAATGTGGGGTAGGGTATCTAGGGTTGGCCTTGCTCTTAATTGTTTAACTCTCAGACAAATTTTGAAGGTCAAATTTCATCAAATCTTGTCGTCATTAAAATATATTGCTAGTAATTAATCTGCCGCTTCTGATCGATAATCATTTTCGAGGAGTCTGTGAAATAACAAACAAAAATTGAAGAGCATCATTCTTTTGCTTCACAATTTGGAGTGAGTAACCTTTTTGGGCAAATCTTTCAGGGGGTGAACCGTATTCATGTAAGTCCGTGACAGTCAGAGAGAGGTAAGGGAAAAGGTAGGCAGTGATGTGGGTACAACCTAGTTATAAATGTTATGCCTTAACCTTAGAGCTATGACGAAAATGAACTCTGCCGTAATTGAGGTTTGCACCGGTGAACACATGCAAAAGCAGCCGAATTTTTCGTTACCCAAAAAATCGAATTGATAGGTCATTCGCCACAATTACGTCAAAATAAAATGATGGACGGATTTAAAACATATATAATTTGAAAAATATCCGATTCGTAATGGAAGATCGTCATGGAGAAAACTCGTGCATTTTAATTTCAAAACTTATTATATTTTCGAAAATCCTTTGAGATCAAAGTCACATATATAAAACCTTTTATATGACACTTTGTGAATGCTAATATCCCGCGTGACATCATCCTAACCGCCATATTATCGACCAATAAAATGAGACGAGAATTTTTGTAGTCTATCACTCTTGAGAACCAAAGACCAATACACCTGATCGAAAGTTAAAAAATTGCAAAAAAACTTAGCTCAAGTAATACATGGTACGTAATATACATGGAGAATAGAAGAAAGGAGGGCCGTTAATTGCAATCAAATCCACCATTCATTGTTCCTTTAGAACTATGTATTCTTTATAAACTTACTTATGGAACTATTTTTTCTCAATTGATGTAAAAAATTCGATTTTTTTAAGTTAGTCATAGAAACGTTTTGCAGTTATTTTTGGTGTACACGATAACTTGGCGAGAGTAGAAAGCAATTAGATATAAAAAACTTGAAACCACTTCTCTTTCAAAACCACTTAACGAAACACATAGTACCGACAGCATAGATTGGAGATATATTTCTTCAAATTTATTATTACTAGAATTTGTTTAAAGCAAGGAAATAAATTCTAGGACTAAAAGTAGGACTAATATTTTTATTAATATACGTTGTACCAACTTTTCTGACTAAATGCCTTTTTCAACTGAAAAAATGATCAAAGGTGTCATAAGATTTTGTTCGCAATCGCAAATCGAAGGATCCTGACTGATATGTTGCAATGATATGCCCAAGTCGGATTATTGCAAATGTTTTGATCTTTTGGTTCAATATTTTTGATATAATAGTTTTGAGGTTACGTTTAATTTACGGTAATGCCGTCGATTTTTCGCGTCAACTTTCTCTTTCAATTTTTTGCTAATTTACTTTTGAATATCAAATGTTTCCATTAAATCGTGTCTAATTAAAGGTGCGGAAGCTGCGGATGTACTATATGTACAAGTTCTAACCATTTGATGATAAGTTGCTTTGTAAATGTATTTATATTCGATTTGCTATTTCCGTCAAATACCAAAACCATAGTCAATTTGGCTTAAAACGAGCATTTTGCTAAGGTAAACAGCAGTGTTTACGTCGACAAGCGGTTTTCAATCAATCTAGCGTATGACGTTCAAGCCCGTTTGGATGGAATTTATTAATCAAAGACAGGGTGATTTTCCAATGAGCTCAAAATTAAAATCCACTTTATCACAATTTTTTATTAACATTTTCGTTTCAACTTATTTTTATAAAAAAATTGTTTTTTTTTTTTTAATAATTTTTTATAATATTAAGTTAATATGTAAATAAGTAATTTTTATTCTTTCCCAATATATGTGTTGTATATCCCACAGCGTCTACACGAATTAATCTGAAATCAAAATAAATGGCACGCGTTTAAAATGCAACACACAGTGACCTAAATTAAACACAAGTAATAGCGAAACGATAAGGTGTCCAATTATATTAAAACAATTCAAGTAAGCTGGTTTTTGTATTTTTCCTCTTAGTTCAAAAATTCGATTTTGTTCATTCGTTCATCAATCGTCATTCATTAAATTCAAATTTAAAATGGCGAAATTCATTTTTAATTTGAAATTTCCATTGTTAAAATTACTGGCGATTCGATTTTCGGTTTTTGCAATGACAAGTTCAAAATGATGAGGAAAACATAAAAAAAGAAAATATATATTCAAGAGCAGAAAAAAACTTGAAAATATTTTTAAATGAAAATTTATATATGCGATGTTTGCTCAAAACAAAAAATCTGTCTTTTCAAATTTCGATTTTCGATTTTTTTTTTTTCGTTTTTTTTGTAATTTACATATGTTGACATTATCAGCCATTTTGCATTTTGAACTTGTTTTTGACAGACATTAAGGCCGAGAGAATGTTAATGACGACGACCGCCTTTGGCGCCCCCACACGTCAACAAACGATTAAAACATTGAAGCAAAGAAAAAAATTGTTTTGTAGAATGACTATTAGGGAAGTAGTTGAGGATGTCGGCATATTGGTTGGCTCATATCATGCAATTTTTTCGCAAATTTTAAGGCTGGAACGTGGAACAGTGAAGTTTGTTCCCAAAATGCTAAATTTTGACTTTGGATTTTGCCTTTTAGCCATTGTCATGACACAGTCACCGTGCTCACCAGAATTCGGCCCCTGCGACGTTTTCCTATTCCCAAAACTAAAAAGACTAATCAAAGGGTGGAGTTTTCACTTCGCTGGAGGAGCTCAAGGCAATACCAGCAAGCGCATATCAGAAATACTTCGAGGAATGAAAGAAGCGGCGGCACACGTGTGTTAATATATTCAAGATGGATTACTTTGAAGGGGACGGAATATGAGATTGATAAACATATAAACATTTTAAATTCTCTTCGATATCCATTTTAATAATATCTTGTCATAAATAAGTTGCCCTTTCGTGCTAACGGTTCGGCATTAATTTATGTTATTTCTCGTCTGTGCATTTGTTGACCGAAGATCTTGCAATAATGCGGCGAATCACTTTCTTAAATGTCCTCAAAAGTAATGACCATAACACAGCAGACGAAGCTTTCGCTTCTATATGTCAGCGCATCTGACAAAGAATCGCAGGTATTAACGAATGAATGAAATGTTTATATGGATTGTACTGTGTAGCTGAAAAAATCGCTCACTTTTTTTTCTTTTACTTTCGTTGGCAATTACTTTTGTATGACAATGAATATAAGGAGAAGGCAATATAAGGAAAAGGCAAAAATACTCGAGGCAGTTGTTAAACATATGTTTAAAAAGGAATAATTTTTGAAAAATGGCAACACCGCAGCGATTCACGCGAGTCATTATTGTTTTGAGGGGCTCTGTTGCGCAATCCCAACACCAAATCCATTAAAACCAGCATCTACCCTTCAGGGATTCATTCCACGAAGGTAATGCCTTTTGGAAAACTTAGCCGAAATTTGCAGAAAAAAGAGTTTTGTCCACATTTTACACATAGTATAACCCAAAAGGTAATCAGACCTTAAGAACTTTATAAACAAATAGCAGATCGCTTCCAATTGAAAAGTATATAATTTATTGAAAAATATAGGCTTCATAAGTGAATGATTGAAATCTATATATATTGTCTGAACAGATTGCCTTAAACTATTTAATGAAAAAGAAAACAAATTCATATGTTTATGTGCTTATGTTGTCTTTTAAAGGCTATCTTCTCAGCTAAATACCTTAGCTGGAAATAAATCGCTTTCGCTGCAATCACATTTCCATTCATTAGTAAAACAAGTAAATCTATTTAATAACAACAATCACACACAGTTCACAGTCAATGTCAATAGTACATCAAAAGCGTAGTCAGGCTCTTATCAAATCCTTCAAACAGCCATAACAGTCAGCAAACAGTCAGCAGTCAGCAACAAGAAATCTAGCTTCAACAGTTGACCAACAGTCTCAATCATCAGTCAAAATATCGTTCTATATATTTAACATAAGTCGTTATATACATATATCCTTTAAAAATTCAAAAAGTCTTTTTTTTACCTTGGAATTGTTATTATTCATCATTTTTGGTCTGACTTTTAAAATGAAACGTTCTAGAATTTTTTAAATCGAAGCGAAATCGAAAAAGGCGTAAGGATCTGAGGACCAACGTTCGAGCTCTCTAGTGAAGATAGGGCCGAACGGAGAGTCTACATGTTTTTCGGTATAAACCGGCCTTCAGCATACTATCATTCACACCAGGGTAGTTACATAAGCTACCTGTCCATCTTTTTTTTTGGCTTGTGGTGCATCTTATCAACACAATAAACCCCTCCATTACTATACGAACTAATTACTGAAATCGTTTAAAGTTATCAAACCCTCTCTTTACCTGTAATCCATTTCACTTACACTCCCTCATTACTTGCATGAATAGTACGTGTACGTATACGGACTTTCGTTGCAATTTGTTTTCGTTTCCCGTTGATATCATTAAAAAATTAAATAATTAAAAGTTATACGGTGGTTCTTTTAAGTCAGATAATTTTGCCGGCAAATCACAACCGAGGTAGGCATCATTATCGACACAGTATTTAATGATCGTGCGCCAATGAGGATCCAAAAATAGTATGTAGAAGTTGCCGTATATAATAAGAAGATAACGAGATCGAGTTATTGCGAGATTAGACAGTTTCTTGTTTGGCATAAAACCTAATGCATGGCGCACATCGTCAGATATACGATCCTTGCTTGATCTCATTGCTGAAATTTTATATTATATCGCGTTTCTAAAAACAACTAAGCGAATGCAACATTAATATTAATTCCAATATTACGAAAGTTATACCTCTCCTTGGAATTCCTTCACAGTACCAATTTTAGGCTACTTTAAAACGACACTTCGACCTCCGTTTTGATTAACCTAAGTCAACCAAGCAGTTTTCTTTAAAACAACTGATGACGAGAGTTTACATATTTCTTTTCATCATTCAGTTCACCGTTCATCTCTTAATCCAGTAGCCCTCAAATACAAACCCTTTTATATATAACTATAGGTGGTCGAGACTTATTCGCTTTAAATTAGAAATTTCATGGATTATTCCACAAATATTCGCTTTATTTCATAATCCCAGTCCATACATATATATATACATAATTAATAAAGACAAGAAAATATATATATATGTATATATATATATAGCTCTTAACAAAGATATTTGAAAAGGACTATGACAGCCGTATGAAAAAACATTTCACATATGATTGGACTTAAATGGTTGAGTGTATAGTTATATATATGAATTGTGCTTGTTCTACAATTTCCCATTGTACGGCATTGTGTCCGTTACGAATTAAAACAATATTGCATAGTTTATGGCGTGAATTGGTCATGTTTTATAATGTTTCCTTTTCTCTTTTCTCTTTTTTTTTTTTTGTTTGTAACTATTTTTTGCGACTTGTTGAAAAATTATTTTGTGGCATATGTTGCATGTTGGAAAACCATTCGTTGAAATTTAATTTTATTGAACTGCATCTTGGAATTTATGTCAATTGTTATTTGGGTAACATGCGCTTTAATAGATTGTGTAAGACGTTGCTTGGGTCGTTGGTTTGTGTTTCCTTTCTTTTTGTTTTGTTTCTTTTTTCCTGTTTTTTGATATAAGTAGAACGGAAGTGACTCAGTAACAATTTACAAAAAGTTTAAGCTTTGATGATTCGGCATAAGCTAAGTGGCAGTTTATTAAATTTTGTTTAAGGTAATATTTTGATTACAAGTTGTTTGTTTTTATATAAATATTTGTAAATAGTTGTTAAAAAGCCTGAATATATAGGCAACGATAACGTTGTGATGGAATATTTTCTTCTCTTTTTTTTTTTTTAATTTAGAATAATTTATATATTCAAGCTAGATATTCTACATCGTTCGAATGTCAGGTGAGCAATAACAAGTCGGCGGTATTCACGAGTTCAAATCTCAATGCGATAGAGCATACTTGGTCGTAGCTATGCTCAGTTGGCAAAGGCAAAGGTAACATTTACCGACTTATTATAAATGCTATAGGTCGGGTGGATTAACTTGCCGTGTAACCTGTGAGCGCCCGGTACTGCCTGTTACTGATTTATTCCACGACAAATGGAAAATCCGCCTATTGAAATTAATGGTTCTTGCGCGCTTGCATCCATCTAGATGCAGCCATGAAAACGATGAAAAAAGGCGCTATGCTGGAAAGGCCAAAATCATGACTAAATTTCAACGTCCAAGTTTGTGACAATTATGCGACGTCTGCTCTAAACATCATTCTCTATATACTGTTACCACGAGACAATTTGATAAAAAAAATATGGGCTTACTATGGGGCGTGTGCGTACAGGTCTGAGGCTTATTTGGAACGTCACAATAACATTCATCACGTTTTCGATTCTGAGAATGTTGTGAAAGTAGCCGATTTTGGTTTAGCGCGCTATGTCATTGATGATCAGCAGACCAGGTCGGAGGATACAAAATTCCCCTGTTAAATGGCCACCGCTTGAACTTTTAAATTATCATGCACATATATGATTAGACACATAACCAGTAGGCTGCGGTCGCTGTACATCCTTTTTCTCGTCTCTAACTTTTTGCTGACCATCACTGTGCTAATACATGCAAAGAGCATTCCCTCAGTGATTGGTCATATTTAAAAAAAAAAAAAAAGGAAGAAAACAGCAATAAACTAACGAATCTAAAATGCTTTGATTTAGAAAATGATTCTAACGATATATTGATCTTAACAGATTCTTGAGATGTAGTTGTTCCCTAAATGCTCTTGTACTTAGTACTTTTGTAGCGTAATTTATATTATTTGCACTAATACTTAACTATCTGGGTTTAACATTGATTTTATTTATATTTTGTTGTCGTAATATTTTAAACTTTAAATTATTCTTACGCTTAAAGAGTAAATAAAATTAAAATTAAATAAGTAGTAAACATTTCATAGATGCCTGCACAATGGAACAATTGCACAACCGTAGCAATGACAAAATATGTCAACATTATCAACAAAATCTCGAACTTAAACTCAACTTAACTGAATAACTTATGCATACCTACATATACAGGCATTGCAATCATATGCATAAATAAACACCAATACACTCTCATCTGATAAATCGTACATACATACACATATATATATATACACACACACATATAGATATACGCAAAAACATGCACATAAATACGGAGTGTTTACAATAACTACTAACAACAAATTATCACATTACGCTCAATT
>NW_023998423.1:13803302-13854760 GCF_014805625.2 Glossina fuscipes | reverse complement strand
TTATTGTAAACACGAGATGTTTCATATACATTTGTAGTGTTGTTGCATTGCCGCTGTCTTTGTTCGTATTGTGTTGCATTGTATTTTGCTGCCGTATCATCCTTTTATAAACATACATATCAGGATTCCTTAAAGCGATCGTAGGCACCGCACGCACATATGCGTCCATATATGAATCTGACAGCTACCAGAAATATGCTAAAGTCAATATGAACCGTTGTTTAACAATAACAATAACAACAACAACAACAACAACAACAACAACAACAACAATAGCAAGGCTAACAAAAACTACAAATTGTAGCATATGTATATTACGTAATATCAACCATATGCTTATACACGGGATGAGTACTCTACATATTGCATAAAGCGTTACGCGCTCGCAACCAAATGATTGTTATTGTTTTTATAGCAAAGATTCCCTAAGTGATGGGTTTTGATATGCTGATGATGCCAATAACGGCTATGGATGACGATGATAGGTGTTATTGTTACTACCGCTGCCAATAACGATGATGACGATGATGACTACCAGCCATGTCACTACTAACCGTTGGCAGCGAAAGTGAATTTCTGTTATTTAAAACGAATCAGTCCGTCCATCGATGTGCGCTCCTATATCATATTTGCAGTCAGTAAAATGCAACGCATACATGCGTACACCAACGCATGCATGAGCAACATCACTGATTTGTTCAGTGTGTCATTTGTCACAGTAGGTGTTTCGCTCTTGGTTTGCTTTACTATAGGCCTTCGCACATAGGCGGCGGCTCCAAAAAAAAAAAAAAAAAAAAGAAAAGAGAAATTATGTTACTCTTGTCAATACCGTGTGCATATATATATGTATATATATATATATATATAGATTTGTGTATGCACACAGCGCTATTCATACCATTTGCGAGTTATGTGCATAACAAGCGCAAGAAAAAAGGAAGAGAACGAGCCTGAAGCCCTTCGTGTTTAATTGCATTTTCCAATGATAAGTTTATGACAATTCAAAGCGGGAAATAACTTAAGGCATCACACTTTCAGGAAACCCACAAAGCATGAGTACCATCTCAATAATGCGAACATGCCTGGCTGGCTGCCTACCATAGGTTTGGTTGGCTGGTTGACGGAAAATGACGACAATGACAACGATAATGGCTGCCGTCATACAATTGCCATGATGAAGTGCCACATTGAGAATGGCAGCTCAGCTATAAATTCCATTGATTACTGCAGTAACAATACGTATAAAAATGCCAGAAGGGAATTAAACACTCACATAAAGGCAAACATACATATACAAACATATACATATACAAATTCAAAAATTTACTTTTCTGTGCATTCACTGTACGATTACTGTGTTAAAGGTTAACTGCTGGAATTAACCTAATTTTCATATTGAAATTAAATTTTTAAATTTTCTATAAGAAATCAATTCGACTAAAGATTCTGTCATGTGATGATAAATTGTCAAGTGTTTGCCATAGGTAATAAGACCCAAAGAGTCTTCGTTACTTTAAAGTAGGAAAGGAAATCTCACTTAGCCCTTATATGTATGAAAGGTAAAGAGAAGGATTTGTATTTCCTAACATTAGCTTTTCCTTATATCTCTAACACTGTAGACTATTGGAGAGAAATTTAAGTAACCCATACAAACAGACGTTATCCTCAGTTATGCCATTGTTAAATCACTGCTATCTTATATAAAATTGGAGAGAAAGTAACAAATTTGTTAGCAAATCACACAATCTTCGTAAAAGATTGCATATCAAAGACAAGTTTGGAGATCGAGTAAAGTCAGACAATTATGCTGCCGTGAGTTGTACTCAAGAAATAGGAAAAGAG
This sequence comes from Glossina fuscipes, assembly GCF_014805625.2. NCBI lineage: Eukaryota > Metazoa > Arthropoda > Insecta > Diptera > Glossinidae > Glossina > Glossina fuscipes. The sequence continues at coordinate 13,852,918 of NW_023998423.1, read as the reverse complement.
TTTTCTTCCATTGTCGTCATCATCCAGAAGACTTCAAATCAGTAATCGATCACTAAACTCACTATTAAATGCTTGTGACTCACCACTAGGCCATACGCTTTTCAAAAAGTCAGCAATAAGAGGCACATGCCCCATTTATCTTTCCGTAATATAATAATATTTCATCTCTATTTATAAGAAAATACCTATCGTCAAGGAAAACTATATTTACCTAAAAACATATATTTCGATATAAAAAGAACGGGCAGGGAGATGGAATAATTGAATAACAAATCGTTATAAAACAAATCCAACATCTTGATCACCGTCTTTGACCTTGAAGTACCGCACTTAAGTTGAACTTGAACAAGCGCAAGCAACCTTTGAAATTCTATCCATATTTAGGAAGAAATTTAATTTGTCCGAAAACATATTACCTTTGATAATTTACAATCGGGCCAATATCTTTCTAGATTCTGCTTGGGTTAAATAGGAGGGATAAGCTAACTGAAACTTTAATATTAACATAGAGCAAAGGTACCTAGAAATATAGATCTGCAGTCTATTGATTGAATCTTTTTTCATATAACTAACTTTCTATCTATTTTTATAGCGAGCGAATTGACCTATGTCCGCCGTTTATTGAAACTAGTAATGTAAAGAAACGCCGATTCTGGCTGCTTGAATAAATGGGAGGGTTAACGATCATCCTTACATTGTGTGTATATAACACTTGTTCGCATGAGTAGCCGAGTAGTTGGAAGTCACATCTACACGTCTGTAGTTACGGACTCAAATCTCAAAATGGTAAGGTTTTTTTTTAGTCGCCGCTTCTCTCTCTTTCTCGTTCCTTATTTCTTTGCGACCGTCATCCTACTACAAGAGTAGGGGACATCCCCTGACTAAAAAAAAAAAAAAACTTAACAAGACGGACCAGTTGTAACAGTACAGTATAATTTCTTACAAAAAATAAAAAAGAAATTCATATTACGTAGAACAGAAGCTGTTGTCAAAAATTTTAGAAAAACCACTAATCACTGATAAAAGGAAAAAGAAAAACTATGGTTGAGATGAAAGTCATTCTTTTCTTGTTAATTTATATAGTAAATGAAGAAGTTTCACTTCTTCTTTAAAGAATAAACTTTTTGTTTTTTGGTTGAAATGATCCGTTAAATAGTCAAGGATGATATAAAAAGTTGATAGTGCACATGCACCCATTTTAAAAGGTAAAAAGGTTCGAACATAGTTGTATGGCAATGTGCGGGCACTTTTCTACTTATATATATACAGCTTTCGCGAAGAGTCGACACGAAAATTTCTACAATTTTCGTACTTCTCACTTGAATATTTTACGGTATCTTGAGATCAATGTGCTCTAAGGGTATTCGCAGAACATTGCGATAAATTAAGCAAATTTTAATATTAAAGGAGGGTCCTTTTTTTGTCAAAAATTAAGCTATTTATCCCGAATATTTGCCAGTTACAAAAAAGTCAATATTTTCAAACAATTCTTCATGTCTAGATGTAGAAATGTAGATTAAATTACTTTTTTTGTGTATCAAATTTGTAAGAAAAAAATAAAAATAAAAAAGAGATGCCTAGAGGACAGTGCGCCTTTCATAAAGGATGGTTTTTCTTTCCTAATACTTGAAGCTATCGTTAATAATCGGTCACGAATATTATTATCCTGCTATCTTTCCTAGCAAATCACAAAAAAAAATTGTCAAAAAACCACATCCTTTCACAGTGGCCTTACCCCTTAAAACTTCCATTCTAATCCACTTGCGACAAATCATTTATTCATACATGGACATGGAAAAGGGTAAATGTCAATGAAGAAGTATTCCCTGGTAAAATTGCAAAATGTAGCAAAAATGCGAATGCTACAAGCATTTATTTCGAACAAATTAAAGTCTTGGCTTATGCAAAATGTGAATTTCATTGTAAATATTCTTAAGAAATTTTCACAAAAAACATCAATTTTTAAAATATTATATAAAATTTAATAAAAAAAAAAAAAAAAAAAAACCCAAAACTCTTTATAAAATACATGTTAATGCGCTCTTCGTCGCGCATTAGAATTCACGTCATAGCATCGAGCTCTATACAGAAATCCTGCAATATTTGCATAGCAAAAAAATAAAAAAAATATATATATATATATATATATATATATAAATAAAAAAAAGGAAGCAAAACTGAGAGCTTGAAAATTCCTACAGATTTGCTAATGTTTCACAACGCAGTTGCCTACAAACACGTATTTACATAGTAAAGTAAAAAATAGAAAAAGAAAAATGATAGCAAAGTTCTTCTAAACATTTCAAGCATTTTACACACATGCAGAGAGCAGTGTAATGCAATAGTATTATCCCGGTTACGCATACCGACGTATAACTGGCAGACAAATTGTCAGCGCAACATCTTTCCAACAATTCAATAAACAATGCACGACCAACATTCAAGCAAGCATCAATAGCTTCTTTAGCAGTAATAGCAACAACAAGAAAAACAATAAAGGAACAATAAAAACAAACGCGTCAACAGTTAAGCACTGAAGCATTCAAGCAAATTATAAGCTGCACAAAACAGTTTCGTTACGTTAAAAGCAGAAAAAGAATGGCCAGAGTAACTCATTGGTGCAACTTAACATCGATGCTCCTGTTACTGCTGCTGCTTATTGTTTGCTTAATCGCGAAAGTGTGTAAAATTAAATGTGAAAAAATTTATTAAAGTAGTTTAGTCGTGTTACGTAAACTTTTCAAAGTAGGGGCGTGCAGTAATCGCTTGAGCAAACGTGTACAAATTAAGTACAGACAAGCTTTGTAAGTGTCTATATATATTTATTTTCCATTTAATTTCCTGGCTTTAAAGGCAATTGTAACGCAATAAAGAGATCTGTTTTACTGTATTTACGTTCAATGAAACGCACATTGCGAGGCATAAGAAATCCAAGAAAGGGGGAAACGCAAAGTTGACTTGAAACGAATTAAGGATATACCTTACGTTAAACCTTAACCCCATTTGCTCTTTCTCATACCACTCCAAAGAAAGCAAATTTAACAAGTGTCGGAAATTTAGGGAAAATTCATTAACTTCACAAGAAGTATAAGTGTGAAGAGCACGTACGCAGGGTTTAGAGAAGATTGGTTAAATTTAAAGCAGATACTACGACCATGCGCAAAAGGGACAACAAATTTTTCCACGATTCGGTTTTCTCAATAACCTTCCCTTCAAGGTGATGAAAAAATGAGAGGGTAAATGAAGGCGTGATCAAAGGCGGGGAAAGGCGGGATTTATTATTCGTTAGCTTGCTTCTCTAGGTAACTCTATCGTAAGTGCTTAACGAAATTAACAAAAGGTCTTTGCGGCCCGATTTTCGATTTTTAATTTTTTTTTAACTGGCGACTTGCTACACAAAAACTAGCAAAACTCATTATTAACATAACATGGTCTTACCTGTTTGTCATGTGATGAAAGGAAAAGGACGTAATAGTTGAAAAAAACTTTGCTTACCTCAAACACCTTTAAAAATAGATAGCATTTCCCTTACAGAGGTCGTGCCGGAGAAAATATTTGAGTGAACACATCTAATGTAACAAATGTAAAAAGGCAAGTCAATCAAATGACTGACAGCGATAGTAGAAGTAAATACAATAGTATTAATAGTAATAAGAATAGCAATAGCAATAGCAATAGCAATAATTGCAACAGTAACAGAAATAGTAATACACTGCATTAACAGCAGTAGTAATATGACAGTAGCGACAGTAGTGAGTAATGATAATAGTAATTATGGTAGTGTTAGGAATGGTAATAGTTGAATTAATAATATTACTAATAGTGATAGTAATAAAAATTGTAAAAGTAATAGGAACTGCCGGTGTAATGACAGCCATGACGGTAATAGTAATAGTAGTAGTAGCAAAAATTGTAAAATTAGTAACAATAGTACCAGAAAATAGTAACATTATTACTTAGTAATTATTATTAATAATTAGTATTAGCGTTAATGCCCCAAACAAACTGAGCTCGATTGAATGCTGTGGAAGAAAGATTAGGATTTGTGCTTAAAATAGTAGACAGTATCGTTAAAGAAATTTATGATTAAAAGCAATTAAAGTGGAATGAAAGTCATATGTAAGGGGAAAAATATATATATGCTTTTTTTTTTGTAATTTAAATAAAATTTAAATATTATTAAAAGATTTTAATGACTTAAAGACCATCTAAGCGATTTGTATCCTTTCTTGGTTTATGTTCGTAATCTCTTGTTAGAAAAGCTTAAAAAAATTCCAGCTGACAACCATTTCTTAGAGCAACTAACACAACACAAAATATCTGTGCCATCATCTTTGTTGAACTCTTGTAATATTTCTAACCATCCCTTCAGAACACTTTCTTCGCCAGCCGTTTGTCTTTACCCTGTTAAGAGTCTTACAACACTTTATGCTTTACTGCAGCTTTCACTGTAAATGCGGGTTAACATATAAAAATTATTATACAGAAAAACATAAAAAAGTAGAACAACCAGTCTAGGCTAAAATAAAAACAGCAACAACAACAACAACAATAATAACAACAGCAACAAACTAACTAATGCAAACACCAACATATTTATTGTAGTTAAGAGCTTTGGAATCAAGAACAATCTTTCAAACCTTTGATATGCCAGCCAACTTAATAACAGGCTGTAAGATAACAAGAAAATGAAAAAGGGAGAGTTACGAAAAGGAAATATTGCTGGCCATTTTGTATAAAGTTAGGATATAACAGAATTACTCTGCCTCCCATTACACCACATTTGAAGTAAGGCTTTTACTTAAAAGTCCAGAAAAAAAGTATAAACGTGAAGAGCGAAAGAAGGCAAAAAAAAAAAAAAAAACAGGAGCATATAACGTTTGACTAAAGTGGTAGCAAAAAACCAGAAAAGCTGAGCACAAATTATTATGGAGGACACTTGAGCGTCACTAAGTCTGCGGCATTGTGTTTTATTGGCCACATTAACGAGATAAAAGTAAAGTAGTATTTTTCTAAAAAAAACGTCATGTGTGTAACTATGTGCATATTACTTGTGTCTGTAAAGACCTCCTATATGCACTCTTGTGAATAAACATATTTATCAACATCTCCTTAGTGCAGTGATAGTCAGATTGTGTACATTTCCTGCCCTCTCTGTTAAATAGACGCGTATATAACACTAAGCTTTCAAGTGATAAATATTTTTTCCTCTTTTTATATAATCACATCTCTTGAGTTGAGAAATTTTTTTATGCTAAAACACGCACCCTGTCAATCAATCATTTTTTGAAAACGATTTGTTTTCTCCCATTTTCGTTAATGCTTATCACAAGACATAATCAATAGCTATTACATTTCAGCGACCGCGTACACTATGCATAAAATATCAAAATTGCAAAAATGCGTAAAACTTTTTCCCGCTATATAATGATGCATTACTAGAAGTACCTTAGTACGCTGAAAGCATTTCATATTTTGTTTTTATCGTAAGGGAATGCACTGTTGATTAAAGACATTTTTTTTTGAAACGCGCGGTTGCAATAAATGAACCTTCCTTAAACTATGCTACATTTCGATATATTATTGGTACAAGAGCAATATGTTTCTCTGCTATTTATTGGAAATTTGCTTTAAGAAATGAAAAGCCTTAGTGAAAAAATGTTTTAATAGATTCCGGTCCGAAAGCGTCTGTGCTTTAACATTGGCCGAAAAAGACTTACGCAAATTGAAAAGATTTAAGCTTTAAACAGTCATAATATAGACAGCACCCACTAACAGGGAAGACTGTCTGCAAGAACAGACCTTGACTTGTCGAATACACATGATCACACTCAAAAGATTATATTGAACGCAAACATCTTTTTCAATCTGGTAAATTCATTTTCTGAATTTGATAACGGCCGATGGAAATTAGAGAGAGAGGGAGATATTACAGAAGAAATGCATCGTGCATTTCTCACTACAATCATGTACTGCATTGCGTACGCTAGGTACATTGACTTTTAAAATTTTGGGCTATCTCTTTAAGACTCGAATATTTCATCTTTGGTTTTTACATGATCAATTCACTTGCCTATTAACGTAACGTGGTGGCGATAAGAAAGAAATGAGGAAAAAGAAAGAAATAAGAGATGCTGGCTGCAGCCTAGTAGATGCGTCGACAAACTATGACTAAAGTAAACTCTACTTGAAGTTTGAACCCGCGAGCACTCTCTTTGCAATCATTATTCGTACCTACCCGAATGTGTATATATATAAACATCCGCTGACGGCATATATCACAATTATATATTATATATACATATATATATATATATACATCACAATTATACATACATGTGTTAAGTATATTACATTGATTGGAAAATGCCATATTTGACGATTCGGGGTTCCATGAAAACTATTCGATTTTCTAAGAATCAAAATTCTGAAGAAAGAGGCAAACCAAACACACACATTCGTGACGCGTTATTTGCGTCATGCAGTTGGCGATTAGCGGCCCAAATTTAGGGGAAAAATGGACGAACAGATTAACGGATTAAAACTGTCACGATGAATTTAGGTAATAGTATGTTGCTTGTAAAAGGATATATGAGGAGAATATGTGCGGAAGATAAAGTCAATCGAAAAGTGAGTACAAGTTACAATGATTATCAAAACAATGAAAAAATCCGAATTTCTTGTGTTGGTTAACCGTTGACTTCCATGGACTAAAAAACCACTGCAATTCGACGTTGGGTTCAAGACTGTTACTGTAAATCTTCTTCAGCGGAACCAACAATTTGCCGATGCGTCATATGAACACTTTTGATGCTAAAGGTAGCGAACGCCCAGTTACACCAGAAAACCAGAAAAAAATTCCGGAAAGTTACTGTTGACAATCGAAAAATGAGGAGATAGTTGGCATCCTAAAGATATGAAAAAATTGCATGCCTTGAAGATGAGTTGAGAAATGGACTCGTCGCATCTCTCTTCAGGCGAGTTTAAACAATAAGAAAATGTATTTTATTTTTACTTAGTCCCAGGAATTATTGAAGATGTAGTCGCTACAAAAAATTTATCTCATCTTAGCACTGACCTAAAAACTATAAATTTAGAAGGAGCGAAAAGATGCCCCATAGAAGAGGGAAGCGGCAGGAAAGCTACAAATCACTACCAGATTTATAAGGATGGAAATCGAATATAGCACGAATTATGTCAGCAGATTTTTGAATAGAACGTTATCCCACAATAGATTTATTTTAGATTTTTATATTAAAAAAGCTCACTATTTTTGAAATTTTTGTAAAAAATTTAAATTTTTTGCCAGAATTCTTCACCTTTTCAATATTTGCTCATTGATATACACGCATTATGAAAGCAGCTTTTAAGCTACTTCTCTTAAAAACTTTTTTTTTTTATGCTCTACTTTAGCTTAACACTATCTACGTTGATTATTGCTTATTGCTGACTCTTGACTTAGTTAATATAAACCATTGTCTCTTCATTAACTATTTGTCCTTTTTCTCGTAGGCCATACCCGCAACTGTTGGCGTAGTGTCTCAACCACAATTATGTTATACTAAAGCTTTGTTATTTTATATGTGTGTGTGTGTGTGTGTGTGTCTATGCGTGTGTGTGCGTGTATATGTGTGCTGTGTGTGAGATGGTCGAGTTGTTGGGCTGATTGTGCGGTGCGTTGTTATTCTAAATAGGCAACAGTTGTTTATGAACCGCCCTAGGTTATCAATTATAGCCATAGAAAGAGATCTCTTTACGCGCTGTGAATGTAAGCCGAGACTATCTTAGTAATGTTAATTGTGCCTTTTAAACGGATAATTATCTAAGCATACAAGAATACTTACGTATATATATATATATATATGTATCCGTATATATATGAATAGCTAAGAAGAGATGAGACCGAGACCCTGCATAATAACAATAATAGTAATAATGATTTTAAGGTTATATACTTAACGGCTTCGTTAAGGAACATTTATGTTAGTAGGCATCTATTTGTTCTAATGTTTGTTTGTTTGTTTGTTTGTTTGTTTGTGGGTGTATGCGTAATAATCATGGTTGACACAATGGTCATTTTGTGGACGTGATTGTAAGTCAGTTAAATACAGTTACACTAACGACAACAATAATAAAAACATCTTAAGTACAATTTACCAACAATAACAAAAACAGCAACAGCAACAGCAATAATAACTATGAAAACAACAACGACACTAAACACTAAACAGTTTATTACGCTTGGTTTCCTCTAAGTAGAGATTTCTGCACTTAATTTTATTGTGAGGTTATACTTGCATTAACCGCATAATTTTATTACTATCGGTTTTAATGCTTAACGTTTTAACTACTTTTCACTGCAATAAATTTCTTTTTCTTTTTTTTTTTTATATGAAAATTATACGATTTTTTCTGTAAATTTTAATCTTTTCCTATACAAATTTTTTCGTGCAGATAATAAACTCCTTAGTTATCTAAAAACTTTTTTATAACTACTTTTATGATTTTTTAATCAGGATTGTTTAAGTAAAGTTAAATATTCTCATAACAATATAAAAGCAGCCTAAATTTATGCTAACATTTTGTTAATGTAAAGTATTAAGGTATACATGAAAGTGTTCGTGATAGTTGCTCATCTTTGCTTTCATCAGTGACAGAAGCAAAGGCGATTTTTGGAATGTCTTCGATACCTTCTAATCAATTAGTGCGAAAAACGGCGAAAGATTTAGTATCACCCTGAAAGGCGAGAATAAAGGGGAAAAAGAGAGAAATGCAAACCGCTTTATACATCGGGAATTTGTTTACTTCTGACCTATTGCCGTCTTTGTTCTCACCTGAATGTCGAACGATCGACAGGAGAGTTTATTAACATTCATTGAGATATATGCCTTTATATCTTTTTTCTTGAATGTTGTGTAACAGTAGCAAAGAAAGCCCTACAAAGTTGTTTATGACCGGAAATTACATTTTCATAGAACAGCAGTGTACTATACTGAATTAGTTGTAAATTATGGGAGGCCTTACTACTCGATATACTGAATATCATTGAAAAACATTCGTAAACTAGATTTAATCTGAAGAATTGAAAAGAATAAAAAAAAATAGCTTTACATAGATTTAAAAAAATTTAAACACCAAGAACTGTGTTTTATTTCAACATCTTTATGCACATCGGACAGCAATTACTTTTGCCAATATTTTCTCCATGGATCGAAGACATTTGCAACGTCGATTTTTTCGAAGTTTGGAAACGGTTCTTGGACTGTACTCCTTTTCCAATTTGATTTCTTCTACTCAAACGAACTAAATTCTAAAATCAAAAAAAAAATTTTAGAGAACCAATTTAATATGAAACTGAGATTTATCTGTCTGTCTACTTTTGCTAGTTTCTGACAACATTAAATTAAAAGACTCTCAAAATATATTCAATTCTAGATTTTAAAAAATCAAGTGTTATCAACGCGCTCCAAAAACCAATGGAACACCGAAACAAGGCGGGAGAGCAAATTTGAATATTTCCACAACAGTTCAAAATAGTTTGAACCACAGGAAATGCTTGTAATTTTTTTACTATTTATATAAATTTACTGTTGAATCAACGTGAGCCGTATGGGGGCCGCGAGCCCCGCCCCGACTTGGTTATCTTTAGTGTAAAAGATCGTCATAAAGGTGGTCCTAATCGATCAACTGACGCAAATCATATAACTCTTTTTTTTTCTTTTCCTAATATTGATCAATCCATCAGGGATGGTCAGAAGGAAGTGAGGAAAGAGAAAGAAATAGAAAATGACCACAGGACGGTGGTTGCGCACCTCAATCGGCATGTGTTATGACTTTGCGCACTAAGCACTCACTGTAAGCTAAGACCAAGTATTGTCAAATCGCAATGAGATTTATATCAGCGAACACCGACTTGATAGTCGCCACACTTATATTTTTGCCTATGCACCATTGAAAATTATTAGGCGTTGAAAACTAATTTTCTTTAAAAGAAACTCAAAGGATTGACTGTTAAAAATTGGACTGAAATGATTGTATAAAAAATCAAAAAAAATAAAATTTTTTTTATTAAGAGAAATGTTCTGATTTCGGGAGATTGGTTGTAAAACCTGAAGTTAGAAAATGGTTAAGTTCAATTTAGGAACTTGTGAAATTGCTAAAACACGCATGTCCATCAAGCCTAAGGGCAACTTGAAATTGCAGAAATTTCGATTACTAAAATACTATAACTCGATTCAATATTATGCTCAAGTTTTGATCAAACCCTTTTTTTATAATATTATAAAAGCACGATATTGAAATCTTTAATTATTAAATATTACTATGCCCACCGCTACTAGAGGATGGGGATATAATCATTTCGTTTTTTTTCATACACAAAATTCTGAACTGATCAAGCTACGTCCGTCCATCTATACGCCTGTGTGGTGTTTGTTGTTGGCACTCTCTTGGTCGCCAAAATGAAACATTGAAAGCTTTTGCCTTGTTATTGAAAATGGGTCAAATTGGTCAGAGCGGAAGCTTGCAGAGCAACATAAAATGAATTCATCTCCATTTTTCTTAACAAAAATTTATGGGTTCTTACTCAATTTGAGCTCCTTGCTCAGAAATTATAAAAGTTAAAAATCTGGAATTTTCCACATTTTTACTTTATGAAACACTTTACTATTTATGTAAAAAAAAAAGTTGTTCTTACATATCACGGAGTGATGAGGTCTTTTATAAAATGCATTGCCTAAATATTAATTTTTTTATTACATATATATAAAGTCAAGTTGCTATCGACGACAGCGTTTTCGACAAGGGAATAATATGTACGTTCGTTGTTATTATTTTATTGTATAAATTTTCTTTTAAATTAGACTAATTAATTTCAAACTAAAGACAAGTAAAATCATTACAGCAAGACACGAACTAGCATTGAACACCCTACCTATATATCTTCGCTCAGTACTGTTCATACAATCATCTTTGAAAATAAGATATTATACGGAAAGTGGGCGGAAAAGTTGTTCGATGCAAAAAATTTTCAATAGCCTTCGTCCTTGGGTAAGAATATACAAACGGACAGGCGTACGGACAGACAAACAAATGATTCTGAATCGATCTTTTTAATAAAGGATGTAAATGGTTTTTATTAAGTTCTCATTTCATATACTATTCTTCGCATAATGAAAAGATTTTAAAAAAATTTCCAAAATAACAATTGAAATGCCAAGCCTGCACACTTGTTGACACAAGTTAATGGACAGTTTTTATTAGTCTTTTAATTCTACTTTCAATGGTTGCCAAACATCTTTTTCTTAATTCGTTTTTGATAATATTTTTTACTTTATGGCCTCAGTAGGTAAAAGCATTAAAAATAATTATGCCCTTTTTCCGATATTTTGAAATTTTCGTCAAAAGTAATGAGCTTAGGTTTACGTGTCTCTATTATCGTAACAATATTTTATTTTATTTTCCCCTTAAAATATGCCATGTCGTCGAAAGTGATCGAGCAATTTTTCACTTGATAGAAAGAGAAAATGCATTCTTTGTCGATTGCCGTAAACACATTACTCAATGCAATGCAATGCCCTGCTCGAGCACTGTATGAAAACTGCGATCGAGTTTACTCGATATCGAGGACCATCAACCAACAGTAGTCGTTGAGTTCGAAGTAAACAGTTTTTACAATATTTCTTTTAAGTTTATAATACTAGCAAGCGAACTTAAGTCCATGGTTAGAAGTTCACGATGTTACAGAGAAGAATATCGATCAGCAAAGATTTAAAGTAAACAGTTTATATATACTTTAATACTTTAAGGCTTAAAGTACTAACGAGTGTATATAAGTCTAAATGAATTGTAGAATTACCTACAGCAACGACTTGACAGTCGCCAGTGCTATCGTCTCCACCATGCGGTAGAATTGTACAACCACGCCAGCGGCTATGCGATGGCATCACCTTGAAACTTTTTTTTGTATCCTACATCGAGGGGTAGGGCCATATGGCTTTAGCAGAACTTTTGCAACATCAGGAAGGATACCTTAAAGTCCATGTAAAGGTTTAAAACGATGATTGCCCGTCCGTATGTCGGTCTATCTGTATTTGGCATTATCTGTGGCAAGCTATCTAATAATTGTAAAAATTGATTAATCGACTTCAAAATATGGAAAACCTATTTAGAGTTTCTGCAGACAGATTGTCATTTAAAATGGGCGAAATTGGTCAAGCCTACTGCACAACATAAACTAAGAACACCGCTGTTTTGAAAAAGAAAAAAAAATTGATTTCAGATTTTGCTTATTAGCAATATTTAGCTGTATTTACAAAATCTAGAACTGTGCCTAAAAAAATTGAAAGCGTCCACGCGACAGCAAAAAGTGAAGAGACATTTATATTTTCATTTTTTTTTTTTTTGTTTTACACACTACCGAATATAATTGTATAAGTTTGTTAGTTTTCTTTTCAAATGAACGCAAAGGCGATCGGTATAAAATACTAAAGAGAATCGAAATTTAGTTTTATTGACATCACCGAAGAATGAGTCCTGTATTCATTTTGTCAAAACGTTTGCAACGCTAAGAAAGAAACTTCAGAAACCCCCCGCCTAGCATATACATTTCTGATCGAATTGAGCAAATCGATCGAATTGACTGCTGTCCGTCTCTGTAATGTCTGTTGTAAACATTCTCCTGACCGCAATAAAAAGCATCGGAAATTTTTACACATAAGTTGGAATTGAAAATTAGCCAAGTCAGTCGAAGGACACGCCTACATTATCACATAAACCTGAGAACGACTCTGCTTTTCAAAAGTAACATTGGTCTTGTGCTAATTAATCATAATCATATATCGATAAAAATTTGAATGTATGTCCTATGGGCGATGCTGTAGCATCTGCACAAATATGACCACGCCTACCCAATATAATAGTGTATCAATATTTAATTTTTTTTCAATACCTTTATAAGACGCAGAAAGAACCTTCAAATTTCAAATTTGGAATGCACTTAAACATGTCCATCTGTACGTCTGTCCACCTGTTTATCCGCCCAAGTGTGTAGTATCTGTGGTAAACATTCTTCCGGTTGCAAAAATGAAGATATCGCTGAAGTGGAAATGGTACGCACGTAGCGTCCAGATGCCTACACCATGAAAATGTGTAAACCCCTTTGCTCTCCGCTTGTTACTACAAAGTACAACACATAAATCATATCAATATCCATTCCAAGTTATTCCGAAAATAAAACAAAAAATCAGCTGCGCCCATCCAATAGTATGGAGAGTGAAAATTTAGTTTCCTTTGTTTTTTTTTTTTTTTGCCTTTTTTAGGGCAACGGTAGTGCGACATTCGCCCACAGCCATATATAATTTACTTACTTGTTTTTATTTATTTCTTAACGAATGTCGGAGAGACTTGTAACAAATACATAAGATTTCTTACACTATTTTAATAGTAATAAAATTTTTATTTCTCGATGTAAAAACTGCAAAATTATCTTTCGTAAGAGTCACTTTTTGTACACTTCTGGTTGTCATAAAGCTGTTGTTGTTTACATGATATTTATAGATAATTATATTTAATACACGCTCGCATAAAAAAAAAAAATGAAGAATATTTATGCAACTTCTATGGAAAACTAAGAAAAAATATCATTGCCATTACTCCGCCTACTCCTTCTCGGTAGCTTTAGAAAAATATGAGAAATTGTTATGACGGTTAACAAGTAATTTTAACATTACGATAATAATTTCCACAACCGAAAATATATGAAATATGTGAATGTGATTTATAATATCAACATAACCTTCTTAAACTAGAGAGCTGTAATGTATAAACACACACACACACACACTTGCACATTCATATATGCACACACACACGCACAAGTATATATTATGAACACAGGCAGTCATAAGTATATATGTATATATATGCATATATATACTTAACACTTTACGGTGTAGTAAAGTGACATGAAATCTCTTACTGTGTTGAATAACATACTCTTAACACATGCATATACGTAGGGACACAAACAGACCGTATAGAATCATTACATACACATATAAAAGACATAAAGATAAATGAATAGAAAAAAAAAAAAAAAACACTTTTTTTCTTTTGATTATATTTGCTGAAAATTTTTGCAGTAAAATGTCACTTAAGTATTTCAGAAAAGCTCTTCGGGAAAAAAAAAAAAGACAAAAGCAAATACATTCACTTGCAGTACACATGGAAAATGTTAAAATTGTTATGCCAATGTCTTTTTGCTTGCGTGTGCATGTGTGTGTGTGTGTTTGTATGTATGTGCATATATGTATGTGCATGTGCGTTTGCTATATACGACTGTAGGTTAAAGCAGTATTCAGTACTCATGCCAGAGCTGAATCTATTAAGATGCATATTAAACCCGAAAAGTCAGTTAGACAGCAGCATGGCAGGCAAGTACTCTCTTTCAGCCATCAATATAATAAAACCTCACAGGCAACACATGTGCCAGCGTTGGCTGGGTGCATTTATTACGCCATATATAGGCACTTTGCACACAATGTTTATACATTATGGAGTACCTTTCTGGGATGTATTGGTAGCATATACAGACACACATATATACATATATACATCTATATATATATATATATATATATATATAAGCAAGCAATGCCATACATTGAGCCTAACTCCGTCTGAGCAACACCCTGAGCTTGATGCATTGTCCCAATTGTAAGTAGAGCTGTCGTGTGTGTGCTGCCCGATATGTCAGCTGGTTAAAGCTGCTATGGGTGAGCACTTGCATAGCTCGTATGGGTTACCACAATGCCTCGTTCGCTCTCTTTCTAACTAAAGATCTATATTACCCAGTGAGTCAGTCGGCAAAAGTTTTCGATGGTGTTTGCGAAGTAGGGTTCAATTTTTGGCGGCGGAAACAACTGAAGGCTGTTTTTCAGTCATAACTCAAACCACACAAAGTAGTCATACATTGTGATTTACTATTTGGTGTATTTTTGCTACTGTTGTTATTGTTGTACAGTTTATGTTATTACTCACCACATAGAAACACATTGTGCAGGCTCTGTGCATGCTGTTATGCGTTGTTGTTGTTGCTGTGGTTCGTAACTAGGGTTCGTGTATAATGATTTCTAGGTTTGAGTATTTTCTATACACTAAGTGTGTGAGCGGTAGTTTATGAGTCCTCCGTGTGTGTGTGTATGTGTACGTGCGAGCGTGTATGTATATATATATATATATGTATGTAAATATGGGTCAAACTGTAGTGCAATGTCCTCAACATCCGCATTGCCGTAGTTTGAATTTTTCTGTTTGGGAATTGCATTCAGGAATATTTTACGTTTTACACAAAATTTTACACTTTCCATGTATTTGCACAAGTAAGCCTAGAACGAACTACGCATATATATATATATATTTATATATATGTATATATATATATATATATATATATGGTATATATTGATATATTTGTTTCTGTATATTTCGTTTTTATTTTCTTCCGTTTTGAGTTAGTACTGCCTGGCTGTGCATAACTCAGTACTCAAAACCCTTTAGGTATTGTTCTACGTTTGTGTGTAATAAATATGTGTGTAAAATATTTATATATATATATATATATATTCATATATATATATATATACATATATGTATATATAAATTAATTTAACCCTTGAGGTAACTAAAGTTGCCCGGCTTATTAACATTCATTCGATCATCATAGATTTACTGCCTTAAAATATATGTGCATTCAAATATCATCAGAATTTAATTGGATTTTTCCCTTACTCAGCTTTACTAAAAAAAAAAAATAAATAAATAAATAAATAAAACTTATGTCAAAGGGCAAATAAGTAATATCTCAACTTCACTGGTTTTGAAAACATAACCATTTTGTTCACGTTGTTGTCATCACGGTCACAGAAAACAAAAAAAAGTGCCTCCTAACCAAAGTGTAACAAAGTGTAGAATGTACTTTCCGTTCTAATTTGCGAAATTAGAGACCTTTATTTGCTGGAATCAGTCCGCACTGCCACAAGACAGTGTATTAAATTTTTGGTCAGATGTTTAATTTACTTCTTCAAGCATTAAAGGAATTCTTTTAGATTATCCACATTTTTTGTAGCTAGAGCTTATATGTTCTGAGGCAAATCAAACTTTTTTATTATCAAGTGAGTGGCTTATAAGAATGTTGCTCAAGGAGCCCCGTTTCAGGTAGGCGGTTTGATTTGCATAATAGATTCATCAAAACTCGATAATCGTTAAAATTTGATGCCAAAGACTTCATAAGGTGCAGATATTTAGCTTAACCGCTTAGACTCTTAGTTTATTGAAATCTCAAGATAACAGTGAAACTTTTTCTAGTGTAACAAGAATAGTCCAAAATGGTTCAGAAATCCGCTTACGCTTATCAAACATTCTATTTTTGCGTTTCTCTTACCTTATTTGTCATTTTCTTGGCATTAAAACTTTGTCAAAAGCCTTGAACTTGATCGTGAGATTTTATTCGTATTAAAAGTTCTTCATCAACGAAGAATTTTTGTTAAATCGGTTTAAATAATGCTCAAAAAAACGCTAAAAAAACAAAATAATTTACGAGTATTTGTTAACGACTAACGACTCACTGGCCATAGGTTCAAATCTCCAGCGCAGTAGATTTTTCAATAGAGCCCATAGCCTCAGATGCTAGTGCTTTAAGACTCTAGTCTTTGAATTTATTTCTCCCACTAAATTAGTTTAATAATAATAATAATAGGATTTTTTTTTTTCTAAATTTTTACAGTGATATATATGAAGTACTGTCATATCGTTAGTAAAAACATGATTATTATGTGATCGTAAATCGTATATTTTATGTCGTAGCATCGATTAGAGAGCGAGGGTTTTTCTTTGAAGATTTTTTCTTTCCTTCTACCTCTTTCTCTTTCTTGCAATAGAGTTTCGTATATATATTCATATGTAAGATAAGATTTCCCTCAGATCGAATATAAATTCTGTTCAGTAGTTCAATAAAGCATACGAATACTTGTTCATGTGATTTTCAAAATGAAAATAACAGCACTCGAACATTGTTATATTCTTCTAGATTGCAGGAGAGACTAAAAAAAAAAAAATAGCAATAATAATAAACTCGAAATTTGAGCGCTATATTCTGCATCTCCTACATATATATATGTATATATTTGTATTATACATACTTATAGCATATATATATTTACTTCGCCTAAACAAATGCCTTCACACGTATGATTTAGATTTTAATTTGTTTTTTTTTGCCTCAACTTGTGATAAGGATTTCGCAACTTAAATTATTTTTCCTTTATTAAAAGTTGTGGTGCCTATGTCTATGTTCTCTACATTGTATTTTATTAGACACAGCCTAGTATACCTAAGACAAAGGCCTTAAAACCTTTACTACCCGATATATTGTAAGATATAGAGGAAGGAAAAAAGACAACAAAACCGCTCACGGAAATACTCATGATCACGATCATGAAAATGTTCAGTTATATTATTTTGAATGGTCTTTTTTTTCATATAGTTATTATGAATAGCCAAGAAACAGAAAATAGTACAAAATTATTCCTATAAAAACGCTGCTATTCCTCTACTTTTGCTTCATATAAAGTCAATTAATAGATTTACCTGAGAGCTCTTTCCTTGCAATGCAAAACAATTTGACATAAACAACATCTTTCTTTAAAAACAGATGATGTTAGCGCATTTTTCTTTGATAAGACATTTATTACGGAACCACTGGCGCCCTGTACCACGTTAGTACAACAATATGTACTTATTTTAAAATTGTAACAATTGCAAGTGCAATCTTTTTATGAAATGTATACCATATTTTCGGACGAAAGCAATAAAAATTCAATTGCAGCAATAATTTAAATCAAAGTTAATAATCTCCTGTATTTTAACTTTACCGCCATGTCATTCAATGACGTTTAACATTTTATACGTATTGCAGACATGAACATACTATTTAAGTTAAGGCTTTGAGCCAAGGTAAGTAAGTAAATTGATTCTGTTATTTAAAAGTTTCATTTAATCCATTCATATACATTACATTGTTTAGCGATCAGCTTGTCTGTCTGTAAATATTTTCGTGGGTAGATACATAATTCCTAAGAAGTGTATAAATTGTGTATAAGTAGCTGAGTAGATACGAGTCGCGACTACCATGTCAGTGCTCGCAGGTTCAAATCTCAGTGCGGAATAGCATACGCAGTCATGGCTGTAGTGAGTGCTCACTCGGTCAAGGAATAACACTTACCAGCATCGCTCTTCCCATGTGAAATGTTTGGGAGATATTTTCTAAGGGGTTGGTCACATTACAAGAACAACAAAATTTGAAATAACAGCTAAGATTATTTACTACTCCAAGCGTTAATCATAATGACTGATCAGTACTCTGTATTCGTTAAACGAGGAAACGAAATCCGGCAAAACACTTGCGAAAAATAAAAAATGATTCACTAAAACCAACGCAT
This sequence comes from Glossina fuscipes, assembly GCF_014805625.2. NCBI lineage: Eukaryota > Metazoa > Arthropoda > Insecta > Diptera > Glossinidae > Glossina > Glossina fuscipes. Next base: position 13,834,421 of record NW_023998423.1, on the reverse strand, counting down.
TTTTTTTTCAGTCAATACTTAAAAAAAAACCACGAATATTATGGTAGGAAAATGCAGTTCAAGTTTCGACTTAGTCGGTTAAGAATTGAAGGTACAACCAAAATCGTATGTTTGGCAAGATTGCTCCGCCACCAATTTTTTTCAAGAATTAGTAAAAACAGATTTTCAATACCTCAAGGAATGGTCAATAAACATAATTAGGTACTCACACGATATTATTATGGTTTTTATTAAATCTCTTATATAGATCGCGGTAAACGCTTCCTCAAAATGTCTTTCTGCACATGTTAAATAAGTCTTCAAACTCTAGGGCCCAGCTGTGAACGAGATTTATCTGACATATTGCTTACAGCGCAGTTGCTTGACTAAAAGTGAATGGACAATGACTCAGATGCTGGAAAATGCCATAAGCGTCTATATATAGATATCTTTGCGGCGGTTATACTATGCAGATACGGGCTCTTACTAACTTGGGTGACTTCTATACATATATTCACCTTCGATGGTATTCATCGCGTATTATTGCACCAGCATATAAAGTCCTCACCTCATTCTCCATTATTCCATCAATTCGCTGGGAGTGACTTGGAAAGCCTTAATTAATTAATCCGGAAAATCATTACAAGTAGGTAAAATTTTAACCCGTTAGATTTAATTTTCATGAAGGCGCAATATTTTTTAGGCAAGCTATTGTCTATTTTAATATATTTTATCTAAGTTTCTCATTTCATTTAATTACTTTATTGTTTCATTTTTAAATCTATTCTTTTTAATTTCCTTCTATCTTCTTAAAGGGTTAATCATCTATCTACCTATCCTATCTATCTATCTATCCGTATACCATTTGCTTGTTCTATAGTTTACAACAAAAATACAGAAAAAAAAAAGAAAAATCCTTCACAAGCAAGCGTACATATTATACTACACATATATACATATATATATATATATATTTATATACATATGCCATGAAGCTAGACAAACAGCCTTGTATTCCAATACACATGCATATGTGAAGAAGAGAAACGTTCGTAGCGTAACAAACCGATGCATGCATTTTGATTTGTATGCAGGCATACAATGTCTTATACATACATATACACATATGGATAGGTAGTCATAGTTGATGTTATTATGTGCCTATAAGAAGAAAGAAGTAGTTTAAATTTTATTATTACTGATTCCGTGTGCGAAATGCAACAACAAAGACAACAATAACGACAATAACAAGACACACACAAACACGCATACATCTAGTTATGTATATTATGCGGCTGTTGTGTAGAGAAGAGAACACAAAAGTATATTTTGCAAAATTCTAACCTTATTTTCTCCGCATGCAAGCACACACTTTTCATAGCGTGCGCTTATATAAATGCTTATATGTTTATATATATATATATATATATATATATATATAGGTATATTTATATAACTGACGGGGTTTGACTCTCTACTGTTGTTATTATTGTTGTTGTTATTATTGCTTCTATTATTGTTATTATTGTTGTTATTATTGCTTACACTGTGTGCATGTGTGTGTGTGTGTGTGTGTGTGTCGCATGTATTTTTCTTTATAAATACCTTTTGGTAGCTTCAAGGTACTTAAAATGATGAAATGAAAATTGCCTTCAGCAAGTATGTACATGTTTTACGACTGTCATATACAGACTTGCATATGAAGAACGTAAAACACAACACACGGAACATACATCAGGGTGTTAGTTATTCTTATGTTCTCTTGTTTTGCTCGAAATAGAAACCCGTGAAAGAACAATAAACGAAGAGTTCAAAACTAAAGTTGCTGATTTTTTTATAATTTTAAATATTTTTTTTTTTATATATACATATATTTTTTCGGAAAATATTTATAAAATTGGTTCACATATTATTGTGAAAATGATAAATGTTTGCATTTCACAACCCAAGTCACTTGAAATGTAATTACCTGAAAATTTTTGTTTGCTTGTTTTTTTTTTTTTTTTTTTTTTTTTTTTTTTTTTTTAGCATTTTTGCATACATGAAAATACTATAAATGCAGGCAGGCAGGTAGGTAGGTCTGTCCATAACGTTATGAGTGACTATGAGTTATGAGTTGTATAAAATAACACTTGCACCCTCTTACTTATAACACATTTCATTTTATTTCCTTCTTTTAAACAATTATTTATATTTTTCTATTTTTGAACCGCATATCTATTATGTAAATCTATCTACGGACTTTGTATATTAAACGAACATGCGCTTAATTTTATCCGCATAATGTCAATCAGCGTCTTAATATTAGATTGCAACGCCTTTACCCTTCGGAAGACTACCTAGTCTCAATCAATTCCATTATTTCTATAATCAAGCCATAACTTTAACTTTAAACTACAAATTATTAAGCGGAAGCGTAATGATAATGATTTATAGGGCAACAATTTTCTATAAAATGAATTATTTAACTAAATTGAAAGCACGGACAGATGTGCTAACTGACTGTAAAGGCTTGCAAAAAGTTTCTAACCAAACCTTAATATAATTGCAAGCCATAGGTGTCACTAACAAAAGTTCTACTCTTTTCTCTTTTTTACTCTAAGAAAATTGTGTACACCTTAGGTATAAGAAACAATTAAAAAACATTTATGTATATCTTGAGGCAAATCACTTATTCTTACCATTTTAAATTTAAATATGAAATATATAAAAATTTCATATTAGATTACCATATAAAATATTTGTACTAATTTTCGGATCAATGTCTTTTATAGGTATTAAGTTTAAAAAATAGAAATCATATTCAACATGAGCATAATATTTTTATAAGCTGACCTGTTTTAGGCGAGAGGGCTACGCGGTGTACGTGAGAGGTCAATTAGAGTATTCTGTTTCTGCATGCAGCGACAACGACGTCATCAGCATGTTCTTGCTGATGACAAACAGCGATATTCCGTTCAGTGAAAAAACATGCAATCACAGGTAATGCTTGGTCGTGCGCGATTGCAATTTTTAATGCAAATTTATTATAAATACTCGCCTTATTTCAGCACCGCATTGAAAACAAAGAAAGAGACGCATTTTTCCGCTATTTATGACAGTAATGCTAAGCTTTAGAAAATATTCAATTTTTAATTTTTCAAAACAAATTCATTTTGAGAATGAAAATAATTTTTATTTTTTAGTTCTATATATTATAGGTTGCTTAACAAAAGTGAGTTATCTATCTCAAAGTGAACCAGATAGCCCCAATCTATAGATAACTTTTCCTAAAGAAAATATGAGAGTATGTACAGTATGGCTATAATCACTCTGTGTAAATTTTACCTTAAATTTATTTTAAATTTTACAAAAAAAAAAAAAAATGAATTTAAATGTAAACATAACTATATATAGATATAAATATGAATAAATAAAAGTAAACAGAACACTGCGATATTCGAAGACGATAATGTCCTCATACACACAACCAAATAGCATTCTTTCTTGGCTTGAAAAGCACCAGAATATCATCAAAGATTTTCTTTAGCCAGCACAACCACCAGACCTTGAGATAATTAAATCGTTTCGGGGGAGTGTTAGAGCAGAAGGTGAGCGCAAATACTGTACGCTGCTTAATAAGAAAAATACGCCCCACCAGCTTTCCTATAAATGAATATTGAGTATGTGTCAAGTGCTCATGTTATTTTGCACTTCTCCAGTTTAAATATAAGCCGTAACGCAACACTGAAAAGATGTTGAGATTGTCTGTTTTTTCCCCCTGTTTTTTAAGGTTAAACGGATCTAATCTCATGTTTTAAAACTTTATCTATGTAATTGAATCCCAAAATTACATTTCAATGTCCTAAGCGAATTTTTTTTTTTTTTTAATGAACAGTCACTCAAGAGATGTCCCCTAGACTTGTAACATGGTGACAGTCAGAAGAAGTGAAAAAAGGGAATGGTACAAGGAGGTTGCCGCAATTTAATGGATATATGTGCCCTATCAGTCAGCATTGTGTCTTTACCGAGCACTCACTACACCAGTCAATACAGCTACGAGCAAAGTAAGTCTGGGATTTCAATACTGACGATTCGCGATTCGTACCAATTCGATTATTGTTTGCCATTTTCATAACTTGAACTTATAGAGAAGCTAATGTAAAATATCATTGGGTTCAAAAGTAGGTATACTTTGGAAGTCGTTAAGAAAACATCACGCTGTTGAAAAGAGGAGAGAAAGGTTGTTGTACTCCATTTAAAATACATAAAATAATGCAAAGCTAACGTTAAAAATCTAAAGCACTTTGAGATGGCAAGGTCGACCATTAAACACATTACATCGCCACGACTAATAAACTTCTTTATTTATTTACACAATGACATAACGTGTCTCCGTGTAAAGTCATGCTTAACGGACGTAGTACAAATTTTCCAAAATTAATTTTCGTCATAAAGTCGTAAAAATTAGAATTTTTCCCATACAAAAGCCTACTTTTTACGAGATTTCTTATGTTAAGTTATGTTCAAAAAAAAAAACCTACGTGCGTGACACTTAGCCCAATAGACATATCTATCAAATCACTATCTCAAACCATTATTATATGCTATTAGAAATGAGTTCTTGCTTGCCATATAAAGGCTTACATGTCGTAGCAACTGTTGTATGAGAGAAGGTTTAAAACGTTGCACCCACATTCAACCCACATTTTTCACTTCAATTTATGGCTCCATAACATTATTGTTTGGGGGTCTTTTTTCGGGGAAAGTTTCAAAATTACACGCTATATTTGGATTAGTCTTAAAAACGGTTCTATCCAATTCGCTCATAAATCAAAATACATTAGCTGAACAAATTTTGTCAAGATATTTCGAAAATTTCCAACTCTATGTTGACACTGTCAGGACAGACGAACAGAGAAGCTTGGCTTGGATTCAGAAAATGACTCGATCGATTTAATAAATGTTTAGTCTATCTTAAGCCCTAGTTTAGTCTATCCCCATAACTTATTATATACCCTGTACCACAAACGGTGCACAATTATCTCTACAAGCCCGCCTCGCAATTACTTTTAGCTTCGGAATAAACTCAAGTTGTGCTTCGTTGACGACATCTGTTGAAAAGTATTTCGCTTTTTGCATGCACTTCCTTTATCCGGTTTCCCTTACCAGTTCTTGCTCGCAGATGGATAGCATAAACTTTCAAATCTGATGATTGGCTGTAAGAGCTTAGCCCCGACATGTAAATGCCAAGTTTTCTACCTTAGCTAAGTTAACTCTAAACGATACAAGCCGAATGCCAAAGCTTCTATGCCATCTACAGTTCGAAAATATTGCGGCAACAACGACACTATCTCTTATGAACATGTCTTAGAGATTCCTCTTATCATTTGTTACACACAGAAATGTAACATAATTTGTACCGTATAGCAAATTACCATGAACTGTTGAACCGAACCGGGTAAGACCATCTCAGGAATTGAAGAGATATTTTTTATATAAAATTTCACAATAATTGTTAGAATTATTGCAGGCAAGCGCCACGTTTTCTTTAGGTGCTCGAAATCGAATTAAATGAACTGTTCGTAGTATTTATCCGTTGGGGACTCTAAGGCAGAAATTCAAGTAACAGATTTGCGTATCGACTAACAGATTTGCCTAACTGATAAAAGTTTTTCGGTTGTAGCTCATTGACCACGACAATGGTACTTTTTTTGCCTATTGTTCGAACTCTTCGACTCAAAATGTTATTTTATTCGTGGCATAGTTGCGTTTTTGATGGCATTTGTGAATAAGGCTAATAAATTTATAATTTTCCAAAGCCTAAGTATAATACTTTATAAAATGTTGATTCGGTTTCTTTACCGTTACGTTATGTTATTGAAGCGAACATATTCCCGGTAATAAAAACAGGCAATAAATGTTAAAAATATCAAAATGTATGAGAGAATTTATTTAGATTTATTTGAAAATGTTTTATTGGCTTTTGATCAAAAATGAAAATAAAAAAATAATAAAAAAAACACTTACACACATTCACATACGGATAAACTCATGTTAAAAAAAAGTCGGTAAAGAGAAAAGTGCTTTATATTTATACTGCAGTTTTTCAGTGAGTAAATTAGCCATAAAGCTTTTAAACAACCACTTTTCATCATTAGCAAATCGTTAAAAACACACAAACATATCAAATAAAAAGAGAAGGAAAGAGAATAACAACAGCAAATAAAACTTGTCAAGAGTAATAAATTACTAACATAGGACAGTAAAAATCTTTCTCAAAAAAATAAAAAAATAATTTTTAAAAAAAAAAAAAAAAACAAACAAACAAAAAAAAAAGACTATATTCGCCTTAGAAAGAATCTTTGATACACCACCACTTAGTTAGAAGCATGCTTGCGGATGCATAACACACAAATGAGGTTCGATCTGTGGGCTTAAGTCGCAAATCTATTGCAAACTTTTAGTCGTCCGTTTCAATTCTTGCATACCGTGGTTACTGCAGCAACAGATGATGGGCGGACTGAGAGTCGAAGAGGAATAATTGAAAAGTGATCACGGACATACATATATATATATATATATGTATATATGTATATATATATATATACATGAGACGGATCCGAGGTTTGTGCAGTTGCTAAAAGCAAAGAGGTACTAAGTTACTATGCAACTAACCTTCGATGATTACCATGAAAATTCTACATTATTTCGGTAAAATCCAATCGGCCGGCAGGGACTATTTTTTCATTGCCCTTTCAAGATCGCAGCATTAAACATTTTTTCTTTATCCGATTGCAATCTAGCAAGATTTTCAAACCGGACCTAGGACTACCGTTATATTGCGGTGTTCTACATAAATTTTTGCCAAGAATAGGCCGAAGACTGACAGATTGACCGAAAATCTTCCATTGATCAACGAATCTCGGCTGAATATTTCTAAAAGTTCCAAATGCAAGAACAAATTTAGAATTCCGCTACTCTGTGTTGATGCGTATAAAAATTGAAAACTATTTAGGATAATTTTGGGCATATATATCTACACAAATGTATGCCTGTATAGTTGTACACGTGTGCGTGTGTATATTTGTATCGAAGAAAAATACCGCAAAACGTCTTTTAAATTGTTGTATTACAAATCCAACACACACCGACACACACACACACACACACACACACACACACACACACACACACACATAAGTAACACACAAACACTCAATAATGATAATAGAACGTGTATCCATGTGCGTGCGTGCACAGTTTACATCAACAGTCTGATGCATGATGTCATGATGTCGGCCACTTTTTTGACTTTTTGGCTTTCCCCGTCACCATCATTTAACTTAAAGGTTGTTTGATCCTTTGTCCTTAGGTTGTTGTTATTCGTATTCTTATTGCTTGCTTGCGGCTTGTCAGTAAAAAGAAAACCTTTGCAATTTAGCTTGAGTTGAGCTGAAAGATAAATTAATAGTTTTCAATCGCCAGCCAATCCCAACAAAAGCAAGCAAGAAGAAAGGAAACAGCCAAAAACGTAAGAAAGAAAAACAAAACAAAAAAAATGAAAAGAGATTTCCAAACCATTATAAAAATTCTTTTTGGCATTTACGCTCTAACACATGTACTTGTATATGCATGCATACACATATATATATATATATATATATATATCCAAACACTTTTGCGGCTAATATTGTTTTGTTTAGCCTTTTTAAACCTTCCATAAAGATGTTTTCTCTTGAGATATTTAGTTCAATTGCGAAAAAAAAGGGCGTAAGAAAAAACATCGTTACTTAAATGCAAAGAAAGACAACAAAAACTCCGACTGCAGTTTAGTAAACTGAACTAAAAACAACTGTCGTTTGTCATTTTCAGTTTCCGCAAATAAAAGCGAAAAATTGAGTGACATACACATCTTATGTCTCTAATGCAGAGAAATGTGATAAAAGGCAAGAAAAAGAAAAAAAAAAAAAAAGAAATGAAAATTCTTTGGCTCATCTTAAGTTAAAAATTTAGATAGACAGACAGCGCACCTCTTTGCTACAAATCAAAAGCATTTACGTATTAAACTCAACGTCTATTAAGTTAAACTTTTCTTTTAAATTTCTTAATGACAAACAAAATTTTTTTTAATTAAATATTAACTTCTGGTAGATTTCAATATATGAAAATTCCTCGTCACAAAATGTTTAGTTAATTATGTAAATTTTCGCAAAAAATGAAAATTCCGGTTACGCGTAATTAAATTACAAGCAATGATTATTTTCTACCGAAACTTAACAATTCATTAATTTTACTATACGAAAAAGCATAGATTGCATTCTGTCGCAAAGCTAATTGTGATATATACACCTATTTAACTCACATTCCATCATAGCATTGAATGTTGTGAACAACCTTAGCGTTCAGCATTCATTGCTTTCAATTGTTATAAGAAAGATCATGTCTAAGCTGTCAGCAAATGCCTTACAATACAACATCAACAATACATTATTCAGTTCGTAGCATTGACTCACTAACACTATACCACAATTCGCCCTACATTAATGTGTTGATTGTGCCATCACTTTTATTGTTAATTGTTTAAGTCTTGTTTTTATTTATCATTCTATCAAACGATTGATTATTTCACTATATATAGGATATACGATAATGGTAGCTTCCATTTTATAATAGTACCGTTTGTCGTATTGTATTGTCGTTTTAAACCGTATAAAAAGTTTAATTAACCAAAATACACTGTTCATTGGCTTTTAAGGTGTCCCTACGGTCTTTTGATATACATTTAATGACATTATGTCTTAAATCACATTATTTGAGTGATTTTCATCATATATATTGATTATATTTAATCATAGTTTGTCTTGAAATTTTGGAAATTTACTTACTTATCATTAGCTGTTTCATATCTCGCAGGATTTACTAAATTCGTAACACATTATTGACATAAAGTGTTCTATTGTGTATTATTGTTTACTTTTATCTCTAGTGATTATTTTATGCAGTATCATTGCCGATAATATTATATAGCATTAATTTGATGATATATGATGTTATAATAAATCACTCCATTCATTCACCTTACGTCACATCATTAATAATAGTGTTATACGCTACAAGATAGATTGATAGTCAGTGCTATTATAGTTAACTGCATTTACTATATTATCATTATCTTACTTGCTTTTGTTATGTTATTTATTTATTATATCACTCATAAAGTTCTACTGTTTTCATTTCATTGTGCAGAGTATATTAAGTTCTTGAGGATGTATGTATTTCTTCGAAGAATTTAAGTAGCTTGTCTATCTGTCTATCCAGTCTACACCTGTTCATGTATTTTTCTGTTCAACATTTCTGTTCAATGATCCGTGATCATTGCTTGACCTTGAAAAGCAATCGTCACAAGTTCTCATATGTTTTGGCGAAATTTATGACATCGAGGACAAACGCTTTTAAAAATTAATCGTCTTGGACCTCTTCCCATATAACGTTTATCAAAAATAAATTCCAATTTCAATACATCTCGACAACAATTAACGAGCACAAGTTGTTTGACAAAGCAACTTTTGAAGCTCTTCCTTGCGAAATATAGGCCTTTATGTGACCAAGTACTTCAATATTTAAAATGTTATGACAGAAGTTGATGCAAAGCAAAATTTTATATAAAAACTAATTATACGAAATTTGATCCATATACGCACCAAATTTGAACTACCTACGTCATCACGTATAAGGGCATTCGTAAGAGGTACATGGAAACAAGATATAATTTTTAGTCATTTATCACGAAAATAAACAAGTAATTGTATTAGGCGAAGTGCTGTAGGGCATTTAAAGTTCGTCCTTGCCTTACAGTAATCTCTCTCTTTTTTTTATTTACTTAGTTTAGTTAGTTAGTTTACCATTACTATAAATGAAATTGCGGGCTTTTAAAATTCATATAACTTATTATAGAATATTATTGATTAGCATTGATTAGCATTGATTGGCATATCAACGTGTGACTTATATTACATTACTAAATTTATTATAACCACATTGGTTTTCAACTATCTAAATTGTGCTTGTTTTTCCCCTTTTTTTTTTTGTTTTTGTCATTAATTGCCTAAAACTTTAAATTTCGTATTCCAAAATTGATTAGTCATAGCAATGATTATCATATCATTGATTGCCATATTATTGCAGTTTTCACCCATCACTTTTCAATTATCTAAATTTCTCTTTTATTTTTTTGTGCATTTTTGTCATTAATTGCATGACAATACTTTAATAATACAACGTATCATTGTTTGTATGTGGCATTAACGGCCATATCACTGATTGCGTTATATTGCAGCATTGAGTTTGTTGCAGTCACATTTATGCACTTAATTGACCACACATTGACTACATAACATAGAATTTTTTATTCCTATTGTTTTGGTGCATCATTGATTGCTTTGCCATTAACTCTCTTAATCATGCAATGCTATAATTTTACTCTACTCTAGATTCATTACTTATATTACGTACCATATTGATTATTTAAAATCATGGCATAAATGTTTTCCTCTATCACTGATTGCCTTATTTCTCTTAAATCACATCATTAAATGCTTACAAGCATTTTGCTAAATGCGTTATATTAACCCATTGATTTAATGTCTTCCATAGTTACATAAAATCCTCACATAGCAACACATTTTTAGCATTTTTACAGTACACTATTAAGGGTTATATACCATCTCATTGATCATGTTATATTAAGTGAATTGAATCATAACACTGATCGCTTTTTCACAACATGCACAATTAGATTATAAAAGTACTAACTAAGTTAACTGCTACTATAAGTTTTAAGTATTTGTAATGCAATGAATCATTGATTATTCTATAACGTGTTGTTGATTACCATATATCAGGCCATTAATTGCATTATACCATCACCTTTTTACTTGTGGCAGAGCATATATTAAGTTTGTGCGAAAGTAGAAGGTCTTAAGATAGACCAATTTTTTATTACTGCCTAAGCCTGTCATTCCGTCTGTCCGTCCCATGACGTCTATGTATAATTGTGTTCAACCAACAAGCCTCAATTTGTCAAATATTTTTTATTGAAATTTGATACATTGACCACACATTTGTCGTGCTTTGACCGGATTGGTGCACTTATTTGACCTTTCCACATATAACCCTTTTTTTTTTTAAAAAGAGAATATAGCAATTTTACAATTTTTCCACAAAACTCGTCGAGTAATAGTATTTCGACATTCTAAATTGGCGTAGAAAATTTGATCCGGCTGGGGAAATTTTTTAAACCTCCACTCATATAATCCCTCCTATGAAAGCTGAAACTTTATATGGTAAAAAAGTATATTCTTCAATATTTCGTGGTGAGAATTATTTCATAAGAGTAAATCGACAAAGAAATCAATCATACTGAATTTGGACCATATAGGTCTATTTTTTTGATACCACTGCACATAAGGACTCTTACGAAATGTAAACCGTTATGTGTCAAAAAGTCCTAATTGTTAATGTTTTAGGATGAAAATTTTTTCATGTTGACGCAAAAATTAAGTACAGCAAATTTAAACCCTATGAACCTATTCCTTGAACACCGCTACATATAAAATTTTTAATAGCAAGCCTTACAGACAAATAAAAGAATGTTTTATGATGAAAGTTGGTTCTTAGTAGCAATTTAGTCAAAAAATTAATGGTGGGGTATTTGGATCACATGGGTCTATTTTTTAGACTCTAACATATATGGGGGTTATCATGAAAAGCAAGCCCTTTTATTGAGTCGAAGGCTATTTTCTAGTTTTCCCTGACCAAAATTGAAAAATAATAAAATTTTTGTAAAGTAAATAAAGTTTGCTAAATATAGATCACGTGGTCAGGCATCGTTCAAAGCGCGAGCATTCATGAAAAATATACCTTTGCCTGAAAATGATATGTAATTTTTGATCTATTATTATTAAAACGAGCGAATAACTAACCGTATAAGGTGGAATGTATAATAATCTTAGCTGTTTTTCATAAAACAGAGATTAACTGACATTTTGTGCTGCTATTGACAGTTAATTACACTAATCCATTGATTATCTTTACATTGATATTTTATGACGTAATATTAAAGTTCTTGCCTTATAATATATGGGTTGTTTTTCATCGATGACATATAATTAACCTTAAATATATAATCATTAATTTTCTTGTTTTATACAATGTCACGCAACATAAGAATTTTGAAGGTAATATGGAAGGCCATTGATTCCTTAATGAGAAGTTAAAACGTTATCGCACTGGGTTTCTTATTACTCAACATGTAACAAATTCAGGAATGAATAGAAATTAATTTATTTTCTTTCTTTAAATTTGAGTTTTTTTTAAATATTTGAAAAATTAATTAAATTTTCCATCATCATCATCGTCATCATCGTCATCATCATAATCGTATCACTTACATTATTCATCTTTTATGTATCGTTTCGCTATATAAATTATTGATATTAATATTTAAAACAATTTTTATTTTCAATTACAATTATTACAGGTTTTAACTTATTTTCTCTTTATATATCTATATATAATTGCGATATAATCGAATTGTGGATTTCGTGGCATATTTGAAATAGCACGTCAATGGTAAGTGCGGTAACTATTCAATGGTGATGGGACTGAATGCCTATGAAAATTATAATATAAACACTTTATAATTAAATTTTTTTATTGTACAATAAATAAAAATAACCATCAGGTTTTCATAACAATAAAAAGGTAGACAGATAGACAGACATTTGCATGTGTAGGTAAACATGTATTTTCGTCAATTGTTAAATTGTGTTAAATACACTCAAAAAAATATGATTATTATCTTATCTCATATTCGATGCTTTACCGTAACTCTGTGGTCACTAACCATCGTTGCCTTTAAGTTATAATAGAAAAAAAAAAAAAAAAAAAAATTCAAAAAAAAAAATAAAATTTTTTTTTTTTTAATTTTTTTTTTTTTTTTTTTTGGCTTACAAAGTATGCTATAATTAAAACATAATAGATTTTTGATCTAATTTGTGAATTCTTTGCTTCGCTCCTAAACGATTTTTGGTTAAGTCTTTTAGAAGATTTAAAGGATTCGTGCATGAAAAGGGTTTAATCCTAACGGCTCCTCGTGGTTCTTGAGATACTACTGTGTGATATCATTCCGTCATCGAGGGCATGAGACAATCCATAACAGTAGACTACACTGCTTTCAAACAGCCAGTACCCTCTGGGTAAGGAGAGACCTACGTAATATCTAAATAAAAGTTTTCGTGAGTTTGAGATAATCAGGACCACAAGAAAACTCCTCGAATGCCTCCTCCCAGCTAATGACGAGTGCCCTTGGTCTGGAGGTCTAACCTGCTTTTTTTCTCTCAAGTATTGTATAAAGTTGAATGTAATACTTTAGGCCAAATTAATATACTAGAGTTTAGGAAAATTCATACGACCTTAGAATACCATCCAATACTAGGAATCATTTGACAGAGCTTAACAGCTTTCTAGCAGCTGCCTAATGTGATATTTCATCTGATTGAGCGCCACTTTATGAAATACTAAAGTGAACTTCGTTGAATGCTGGTCCGTGAATCACGGCAAGTTGACATGATAGTGGAGAGAGTCTTGCCACAAACACTTCTTGCAATGCGGCTTTGTGCGGCCTGGAGTCAAAGTTGGTTGAACTTGATAAGTAAGATGTAACATTTCCTTCAAGTGGACGGAGCATGTCCGATTATGGAATGGCAATCCAAGCTTTACACATAATAGGTGTTGTCTTCAGCCGTTGATGAAAACTTTCCGAAGTATATTCTCTGACAAAAGCAAAATAATCGAATAATAATGCTTAAGTCATGATCTAGTCCTAACTCTGTCCACTAACAGAACTCATTTTTCCAAATTCCTTGACTGAACGATAAATCTGAGGGCAATTGATTTCTATTCCAAATGTAACGCAATTGGATGACAATTTCCAACAAAATATTACCGCAATTCTCTCACAATCAAATCTCTTTCACAATCAAATGTTAATCACGAATTTACTTCGTCAATATCGCAGCAGTATGAGCTAATAAAATTCATGCATAAAATGACAGTCGAACAGAATTGTACACTTCGTCTGCGAATAAACAGATGAAACCGTGAAAATGATTGATTGACTGCGAGAGTTCAATTTTCTACAAATTCCAGCATGACCATCGAAAATTTCATTTGCAATTTTTTCAAAAATTGCGTATTTAATTTTTCTAAGCGAAAACGAATCTTTTTTTTTTTGTTTTTTTCGTCAATCAGTCATCCCGTCGCTGCAATAAGTAGACGACTTTATATTCTGAACTTCTTTCTAACAAAATCATTTTGAGGGTATTTGAAATGCATAACATACAGGAACAACAGACCACAACGACACGTATGTTTATTTGCCTGCATATACGCGTGTATACACAGACTTACATACATGTATGTATATATATATATATATATATATGTCCGCCATACGTTTGTAGCCTATATTAAAAATTGAATGGTCCGAGACTGCATGACATATTGACCGCAATCATAAAATGTTTACACAGAGTAAAAGCAACAACAACAAAACCATAATTCTGGTATTTAAATAAAATAAATACATTACAAAGTCATAAAAGTTAATTTTTCATATCGACGATAGCCTACTAGTACAATCAACCAACATCGTCACCGTCAGACGTTGATGATGACGATGGCTTGTACTGGTGCCGGTGCTGGTGCTGGCGCTGGTGCATGTGCCTCCGACACAGGTAAATTAACTCTAACTTCATAAAATGAGAATTACAACAACAATAACGATAATGCAACTAAAGGAATGGGAAGGCTTTATAACCATAACTGTATAACTATACATATATTTATATATATATATATATATATATATATATATATATATATTAATATATTAAATTTTAAATTTCGTTATACTGTAGCTGAGTTGTAGGAAAGTCCCTCTTTCAGCATATGTCCACATATATTTATAGGTAATGTAATGTAATATAGCTATAGAGTTTACCAACAATTTATTGTTGAGATGTGTGTGTAACGTGTAGAACACTCCACATAATATTACCTATAAAGATAATAAAATGTGTATTTGGTGTTGTTGCTCTTCCTGCGTGGTATCAGCATGTGTGCATGTATATTTATAAGTGTGTGTATGTATGTGCATGTATGTGTGTGTGTGTGCGTATACAAGTGTGAAATTTACATGCGGCAAATATTTTTGATAGTTACCATAAAATTCTGTTACATTATAGTGAGACATTCGAGCGAGAGTGTATGTATAAATTATTGAAATTATATTTTGGGAAAATTTTGCATTTATTAACCACAATATGGTTGCAGTCAAGTCTCTACGTATTTGAGTAGATTGCTTATAATTTTTTGGCCTATAATCTGTTTCATTTATTTAATAATAAATTTTTTTTTTTTTCCTTTTTTTCATAAATACACAGAAATTAAATGCATGCAGGTATTCGTGACAAGACTCGCAGTAAATTGTTAAATAGCTATTATTGAAATAAGTTGAAAAAATCGTTTACTATAAAATTTTAAGCATTTAATACTCTACGCCATACTCTTAAAGCTGTAATAATAATGTAATAAAGACAACGGGATCTTATTTAAATCTTAGCTATATTCTGCAACACCTATAGTACAAAGGGTATATTAACTTTGTGTGCTTGTATGCAGTACCTACAAGACAGTACCTTGAGAAAGCCCTAGCTTTTATTAAACCAATCGTCTCAGAATTACTTTCGGAATCGTTCTAAGCTAAAGGTCATAATTTTCGAAATATTTTGATGAAATTTGGCCCAAGGACGAATACTATTGAAAATGATTCGGACCTAATCAATTGTTCGAACACATCCCATGCAATGCCCTATTTTTAAAAGTCATTGCATAAATAAGTTTAAAGTGTCGTATGGTATGTAATGGGTGACCTACTATAATGCTTCTTCCAGTTTTTAATTTACAAATAAAATAGTTTATGAAGTAAATCGTAATACCCTGAGATAGTCTTAGTTCATACGAAGTTTTTATCAAAATATTAAAAAGATATGTGAAAACAGTTATAAAGACGAAAAAAGTTAGCTTAGCTTTTTAAAAAAGTCACTTAATAGGGATCGACTCAACGACCTGATCAAGTTACTCATTTTATACTAGTTAGCCAGGGGATTTAATTCACAAAACTATTTATTATTAATTCACCTTTTTATCCATCAAATATATTATGATTCGCTATTACTTTTAATGATTGTAGAAATATAATTCTCGAAAGTCTCTAAAGGGTTACCTAATTCATAATTAATGATGACGGATAGTGGTAGAAAAGGATAAGAGCAAGAATAGAGAATCTCTCACCTAAATTACTGATTAATCATTTTATATAAACCGAAAATTTTCCATCGTCTACTTTGTCCATTCGTTAGTTTATTTGTAATAATATTGACTCTTAGTTACAGTTTTGTTAACGGATTTTTCTCCACAAATAACGGCAAACGTAATGCGTCATATTAAGACTGAGGAAAAAGGCAGTCAGACTTGTTACTTTATATCTGGTAATCGGATTGGTGTTACCAACCGTTAACAAAAGTGTTCAAAGTTAGCTTGCCTTGGCGATGCCTATGTCCCCTTAACGATAACTTTTAAGACTACATTACCGATTGATCAGTTTTAGATGTACTTAACCTAACGAGTGCTATTTGTGATGACCAAAGTCCCAAGGTCGTTTTCGTCTCACACTTCGGTTTTCATACATGCTCTGTGTGTAGATAGTATTTTTTATTGTACTTATTATTTAACTTCTTTTATTATTTATTATTCATCGAATCAATTATATTATATTTTCGTATTGTCTTAGCTCAAGAACAATATATTATATATTTATATATGTATTATATGCTTTTATATTATATATATTATTTTGTACGTAAATGCCTTATTATACTATTCTTGTACTGCCTTTATATATACTTTTCTCATGTACACATATATATATATGTATATATATATATATATATATATTCTCAGTAAATTGCTAGACTATAGGAGTTATTTTTACACATCGTCCATAAGCCAGGATTGTTATTACATTCGAAAAGCATATCAGCTGGTTTCAGATCTGATTGTCAATCGATGGGCAAAGCCGATCATGGCAGATAGGTATGGAGAAAATCGCACCAGCATTTCCTCTTTCTCTCCGTTGCAGCCGCCGAGCCGAAAGGTTGTAAGCTGGAAAATCCAAACAGATCCGTATTCATTTCGCAAACGTAAGGAGTCATGTTGGAAGGGAATTAGTGAGAATAGGAAGACTAGGCTAGGGGGACTGCGATGTTAGACTGTAGGACGTACGGTCTAGCCAGGGTCAGAGTAAAGTCTAGAGAATTAATTCATTGTCAACAGGAAGCCATCAACACATCTAAGAAAATACACTATAAATTTCTTATAGCATCTAAGCAGTAATTACTATATAAAAAGTATTGCCTTCGTTGGATTATTATAACGAAATCCATATTTTGGTTTTTGTTTAGGAGAGAGTCAGAAGTGTAAATGACATTCGATGGATGGTAACCAGTTGAACGCCTATGTAGCCCGGCAATCAGTTAGGCAAGAAAATTCCTACTTCAGTCTTTAAAAAGTTCTTCCTCTTTTTTTAAATGAGTCTTCAAGAGTGAGCTGTCTTTTCAATATACAAACGAACCGATGGCCATAACTAAACCGATAACTTAATTGACCAGGAACATACGCAATTTATAAAACTTCCAATACGTGTTAACGAAGATTAAAAATCTCGACGTATCACATAAATGCGATTGTGATGCTGTAACTCTGTTGCTGTTTTCCCAATAAAATTACAAAACGGCGCATATTTGTTTCAATTAAATTCATGTAAAACACAAGGAAAATAACTCAGAATTTTAATGCAATAAATGCCAAAACGTTGCGCCCTTACGTTAATACGATGTTAACAATAGACTGCCGCGATTGTCTAAAAGACTTAAGAAATGGTTTCTATTTCTTATACCCTCATTTTACAATTTGATAAATTTATCTGTATAGAATCTGGCAAAGAACTCGATATTCCCGACCGTGCCCACATGCTTTAAAGTTATTTTTGATATAACAATGTGATGAAAAACTTTTGCTTTAAACTCGCGTAGGTTTATTCAAAGGGCAAGATTGGGCTCCGTATCAAACCTTACGTCAATGTCTTCAGTAGCTAAGAAATCCTGGGTGTCATATGTTACTACCCTATCGCCCACAGAATTCTCTCATATACGTTAGAGATATCTAAGCTATTCCTGAGGACGACGGCAGTGTGGCAGCGACCAGTAGCCCACCACACTGCGCTTCCTTTTGGGATGCAGTATGGCTTCCTTGATAAATAGACTGAAATGGATGAGTCTGCCTTATATTAGGCAATTGCAACGAGCACTATTGAAGCGATACGTGTGTCCTTTTTCAGGATGAATCGAGTGAACCGAATAAAACCGTTCAACTTTATATCCATCATTCTGTACGAGAGCTGATAAACTGAACAAACCGTAACATCCCGGACGTGATGGTTTCTTTGCCTGGGTTTTCTTGATTTTTCTTTTGTTCCTATTCTTGTACGTAAACAACAAAATCAACCGCACCATCTTGCATTTATTTGAGCCTGCCTGGAATTATTGTGATTACTTAGACGTAAGACGAGAGAAATTCCCGGAAATAACTATGCCATCTAAATTATACCCAAAGCGTCATTATTTTATTTCTTCAACTTTGCACATTTTCTTTGAACGAGTCACCTGGAAAGCCGTGAGTAATATCTCTGCTGTAAATGGCCCGTTTCAACCACAAGTAATGTAAAGTATAAGGAATGTGGATGATTGCTAAACGTATTTATGAACCCAGAGGCCGTTTCGTAGTGTAAAAGTGGAAAGTATACTACGATTGCTTGTACATGTAAGTAATTTTCGCCACTTTCGCGGACTCTGGAATAATAATTTTATGCATTATTTTGAGAACTGACTTTAAGAATCAAAAGAAACCGTTCTTATAGACCAAAAAAAAACACGGAGCAAAGCTCTGTAGAAAATACTTATAATAAAAAAGCTAATACATCTGAACATTCTAGAGAAATAATTTATGCAGATATTCTTTATGTCTATCTACGACATTATAAGTGGAAAAATTGCAAACATCATAAGCATGAGATTGACTTGATTATGAGAAAAAATCTATAACATGTAATAAACTTATGTAATAACCCATCGTCTTCATTTAATTAAAATCAAAGTTTACAAACTCTACTCAATAGGCATAGGTTGCGTAGATTTTTCAAACTAATGCAAAACTGAAGTAGGTCGTGTATTGAAAGTTAATAAGTTATTTATTACTAAATCACTTCAACCTATACCATGTACAGGTATAAGCAAAACGATGCGAAAAGTTCGGCAAACTCGGTTTTCATGACAATTAAAGCTTATGTACTCATTCAATGCATTCAAGTGCTTCAGCAGTGTTATCAAATAAAGAAAGAGAGAGAAAAATTTTTATTTTTTTTTTTCTTGTTTTTTATATAAAAGCCATAAAACATGATAAACAACAGTTGTGGCAACGAAAGGAAGCTAAAAAAATCAAATGCAAGTGAAACTGCATAAAAATTTATTTTCTCTATATGGGTATGTGTATGGATGTGTATTTGTCCGGGGTATGTTGAATTTTTAGTTAGGGATACTTGTTATCGTTATTGTTGCTACTTTATTATTATTATTTTTTGTCCTCTTTTTCTTTGTTGTTAAACAGTAAGAGCAGAGAAAATAATGTTTCGCACTTCCGTTTCCGTTATGGCCAATATAGGCAAAGTGTGTATAAGCCCCGAATCTGATTGTGTGAGTGCAGTTTTTCGGTTTTGCCAACAATTGAGAAGGTGGCTTAAAAAAAAATTGTGTACCAAAAAAGTAGGAAAAAAACTACGGCGACACACAGACGTGTGTGTTAGTGAGAGAACAATTCTATTGCCCTGGCAAAAAAAAAAAAAAAAGTAGAAAAAAGTAGAAAAAATCCCGTATACGAATGTGAACGTATTCAAGTGCAGTAGACATATAATGTTGGTATGGGCGCCAGTTTTTTATTCCTGCTTTCGAAATTATCACAGAATTGCCAGAACATTTAGGTGCGAGTTTTAGTCTGTCATAATTAATCATATTGTGGTTGTAGTGGTTTCTAGGACTCTACATTTCTTTTTTCAAAATTGCTTCTCTTTTTATTATTTTCACCAAAAATTTAGTTAAGTGGAAAATTATTTACAGAGATTTCAATAAAATTTGTATTTATTTTGGTTTAAAATGAAACAAAAACCCCAAAACAATTTATTTTACTACAATGTTTAGGAAACAAAAAAAGTACTTGAGCATGTTAATTGTGTAGAAGTGTGTTTGATGTCTCATATAAACAGCAGAGATTATACTAAGTTGATAGGGATTTTTTTTTTTTTGATTATATATAAGTTTTTATTTATAATTTTATCTATTACTAAAAAAAGTCAACTACATGTACAACCCCTTTTAGTCGAGTTGAGGCTAATCCAAGAAATTAGAGGAAGAGAAGAAAATATTTTTAAAAAAAGTGAAGTAAATGTTTAATAAGCTTTGCAACTGAATAGTAAGTAGTGCAGCAAACTTCAAAGTAAACAGTTCTAGTTCAATGTATAGCGTTTTTCCTTCTCTTATAATATTGATAGGCCTACAGTACCAGTAAACGAACTTAAATCCAAAGCTTACACCTCATACTATTGTAGCGAAGAATCAGAGGCGAATAGCAATGTTCAAGTACACAGTATACAATATTTTCAGGCTTAAAGTATCAATAAGCGAATCGAAGCCTAAGATGTTATATATATTAATTTGTTTACTTACTATCTCTATATTTCAGTCAGCAAGCTGGCGTAATGCTTAACCTATTTTATGCCGTATTCCGGATATCTAAGTTGATTGTTTTTAGTCTTGTCAAAAATCCGATGTACAATGTGCTACTTAAGCTGCTACTTGAGCTGAGGGAATAACAGTCTCGTCTGCTGTTTCATAACGTAGCCACCTTCGCCACCTGCCCGCCATTCTATTCATAAATTATCTGACGGCCGTCGTTCAATGTTCATGTATTTTAATGTATGCTAATGATGTGACACTGTCCTTTTTGTATGATACAAAAATCCGTTATCTAAAGCAAAATGTAGAAACCTCAGTATTTTGGGCTGTATTATATATTCCTCCGTCTCTTATTGTTAACCCATTCACCTTGAGCCTAAAAAAAAAAAACGATTTGTGAATTACAATCAATAATGAATGCCGAGTAAACTCAAGGGCTCACAGTAAAGAACTCATAGGTCTCCAATCTGAAAATAATCCAGTGTCGTGGACGGGAAGTTGCTTATATATTTATTCAAATAACTATTATTCACAATAAGGCATTGCAGGGGAAATGGTTGGAAATTGTGCCCTGTGGGTTGATCATAAGAAAACGGAAACATAAGAATAGGGCGAACGGACGTACAAACAGGCTTCGCATTCAGAGTATTGTTCTGAATTGAAAGTTCGTTCTATCCCAAGTCCTTCCGCATACATTCGTACAAACTTAATATGCGGTATAAAAATGTTCGAAAATAAAACAAGTAAAATATTATGTTCGGTTGTCCTAAAAAAACAGCAAAAAGTTTAGATCAAATTAATATATCCTGCGCGCTTGCACAAGTGCCCAAAGAAAGGTTTAAATCACAGTTCAGATTCTCGCTGCAATTACTATCATCCTTCGTGCAAATAATTAACGATATATTTGACGTTTCGTATTACAAGTCAATGGTTACTCCAGAAACCTCCTTGATTGTTTCAGAAGATATGTGCTTATATACTTTATATTTAGACGCAATCGAAGTTGTCCATGTTGTATATTTTTGTACATTAAACTTATATCAACGTCGTTATTTTTTCTAGTTATAGTTTGCTTTGATTATATTTTGTAGAATTCTCTGTAATAATATTATTAATTCATAGATATATAAATTATTACTCAATTTATTGAAATAATTGTAGTTCCTTATCTGTAAGTTTATAACTAACGAAGTATCACTACATGTAACAGTCCTCGATAGTATAGTGGTTAGTATCCCCGCCTGTCACGCGGGA
Organism: Glossina fuscipes; assembly: GCF_014805625.2. Taxonomy (NCBI): domain Eukaryota; kingdom Metazoa; phylum Arthropoda; class Insecta; order Diptera; family Glossinidae; genus Glossina; species Glossina fuscipes. The sequence continues at coordinate 13,812,243 of NW_023998423.1, read as the reverse complement.
GACCGGGGTTCAATTCCCCGTCGGGGAGACCATATTGTTTAATTGTTTTTTTCATCTTTTTCTGACTAACACATATATATATATGTACATATGTTTTGATTAATACACACATATATTGTACCAATTTTTCTCAGCAAATGCCATCAAGTGAAAAAACTGATCAGAATACATGCAAATACATAATTTCTCAATTTGTTTTACACATACACACAGCTTTATGTATATATATATAGATAACTGAAAGAAAAAAAAAAAAAAAATCCGAACATGAAATTTTACAAATCACGTAAAGGCTAGTAGCACAGTAACAACGAAAAAAAGCATGATTTTATTTGAGGAAATTATTAAAGATATATGCAAAAAAGAAATGTTTTTGAAAAATATTAAAAAATTACAACACCAAAGTTATTCTCGCGAAGCACTGCAATTCAACCCGTTCAAACAAAAGAAGAAAACTACCTCATCCACATGACTGTAGTTGGGGAATCACGTGCTAGGCTTCCTAAAACTTCTTATTTTTGTCTGACTGCTGAAAAGTTCAATATATTTAATCAAAAAAACGGTCTAAGTAATAAAACAAACGGTCGGTTCGTAGTCTTTACTAAGAAATCTTCAAAAAAAGGATTCAATTTGAAGTTGAAGTTGCTGAAGAGTTCGCAAATTACTTTTCATTAAGAACACATTTGAAGGAGATAAGTCAAAGAAAAAGGATAGTTTTTTTGCATTAGAACTTTTTTTACAAAATCTTTGATTAAAGATGATCGAAGCCCTTTTCGTTAACAGACCCAAAATAAATTTTCAATCCAAGCAATCGATAAAAAGTACTTATGGCTTGAGAATCACGTAATACGTTTTAAAAGTTTTAATTTTTGTCTGACTGGCGAAAAGCGTTGAATGAAAACCTCCAATATTCGTCAACTTTCCACCAAAAGGGAAGGCAATCCTTTGTTGAAACCAAGTAATAATCGAGCAAGGCTGACAACAGAAGGTAATCCTTTGTTAAAGAACAACTAACAATAAGGTAAGGCCGACTATAGACAGCATACAACAGTTCGCCAAGTACAGTTATTCACTCATTTTGGGTAATACACCAAAGGCTACAAATTATTTTCAGAGAAGTCCGCTTATTGGAGGAAGCGTTATCCCAAAGTCGGGAAGGTTGATATCTATGTCAATTTACTATTATAAAACAAATTTTCATCATGAAAGATTAAAAATACCGTTCAGTTTTCGTAGGAACGGTTGTATGAGAGAGGATTTAAAAATTGCCTCGGCCAGTCCACTGTTTTCATCTTTATTTAGCATGTCGAAGTACTATTGTGCAGCGAATTTTGTCAAGAAATTTTATAAAGTGCAATTTTGTTCAAATCACGTCATTGTACCAAATTTCATCAAAATGTCTCCAAAATTATGGCCTATGACTTGGACACAATTTTACATGGACAAACATTAGACGGACAGAGACACAGACAGTCAGTCTGGTGGACGGACAGACAGGCTTAGATCCAGTTAGCAAGTAATCCTGAGTTGATCAATATAAAAAAAGGTGGGTCTATCTTAAGCCCATTTGCGTGTTATAAATATACGCACAAGGGTAATATAACCTCTATCACAAGTGATGCAGTGTACGATAGTATTTAAATTAACTGATCGGAAATCTTCTACGTATTCCCAATTATAGGCTATTATTACATTAAAGATATCGTAAAGAATTGAAAAACACAAAATTTGTTGGAGTTATACGGGGGACCGTTATAAGAACTTTTTCGCTCCTTCTCCGTCTTCTCGCAGGGTTTGTGTTAGAAGGTGCCGTTTTTGCTGCATCCCACACAACTTTGCGTTCTGCGAAATGACAGAAAAACGGTAATGCAATCAATTAACAATACCACGTTCAACTATTGCTTAGCTCGCCGGCGCCGTGGTTAGCTGACTGGCGTGAACGATGATACGGATTTACTGGAGTCAGGTAGGGTTTGTAATGTGATGGAAAAGAGCGTATTCTAATAGGCTCAAAACTCTCTCTTAAACCGATAGATAATGGTTTTAACATGTTTTTACAGAACTATGTCTAAAAGCGAAAAAGTTTAGATTTGCTGCGTTACCTTGTGAGCACGAAACTATAGGACAGTTGTTGGAATTTATTTAAGAACGAACAATCAATATAGGTACGCATATATACAGACACTGGGGAATTTAAAAGAAATTTTTGTTATTTTATTTGTCAATAAAATTTGCGAGGCAGCAACTCCAGCAAAAAGCAACTTTCACAAAAAAAAAAAAAATACTTCCTCGAGCGTATCATTACCGTCCATCCCTAACTGAGTGCCTTCCAAACCAACTACAATCCCGTAGTCATGTTCTGTAGTGAAACAATACCAAAATTTAAAGGGTCATTTAAGACACCAAAAAAGAATGGTAAGCAGAAATGCACAAGATAGCATTACCTCTGAAAAGATTCCACGTTCTTGGTAGATTTTCATAAACGTCTCTATATATATACACATATGTTTACATGCGATGACTCATTCATTGGATTCAACGATCCTCTCAAAAAAATACTGAGAGAGAGAGAGGGAGAGAGAGAGGGAGAGAGGAAGAGAGAGGCAGAGAGAGAGAGGGAGAGAGGAAGAGAGAGAGAGAGAGGGAGAGAGAGAGAGAGAGAGAGAGAGAGAGAGAGAGAGAGCGAGAGAATATGAAATCTTCTATTTCAGCTTGATAGGGGCAGGCGTATTTTTATCCTTGACCGACACGGACATTAAAAATAATCAAAAGACTCTTCGCGTTGACATGAGAAAAAGCCTAAATAAAAATTGGAAAGACGGTTATACCAAAATCTATCAAAGCCAAATGCGAAAAAGTTTTATTACCGATTCCAAACTGATAAATGCAATCTGAATTGCATTTTTATTACAGTTTTAAAAACCCCCTAAGCAACATATATTATTTATACATATATGCAGATATACATTGGGTGCTCCAATAAATTCTCTTCATTAAGGTTGATTGCTTCATAAAACATATCTGATGCGTTCAATTTTCCCGAAATTCCTGAAATTTCAGTTTTAGATTAAGTAGGCATTGGTGTTTGTACGGTGTAGGTTTAAGTAGACCGGGCACGAGAACACTGTAAGCTACGAAAAGTGATTTGCTTGATTACGCGTAGAAAGTCATGAAAAATCGCATACGTTCATCCATCTGTAGTAAAAACAAACTAGAAAGTGATCCTCAGGTTGGTTTAAGAACATCTCCCAATACCGGCATATATTCAAGACCTATATTCTTCTGATTAACACTAATTCAGATCGTTGCAGTCGTAGTTAACAAATCAGCCAAATTATCCAAAGTTGAGTATGTGTGAAAATGTATTAAACCCAAGAAGTGTTTCTTGCGAGGTCATGCCCAAATCTGCCGATATAGGAGAAGAAACCATAAATAGAGGCGGTGACTATTTCGCTTATTAAGCCTACTAACAAGCATTATTTTAACTAAAGCTAAACTTTATCCGCATGGAAAGGAAGGAAGGGAGAATCGTGGTTACCAAATCAGTGTTCGCGAATTCAAATCTCAGTGCGGTACTGTGTATTTTGATGCAAGATGTAGATCGGTAACACTTACTAGGCTAAGGCTTACTTTCTCTTCCTTTTCTGATCGTCAACGAGTTACGCAAGTAGCGGATTGGTCAAATTGAGTAAGAAAAAGGAGCAAATTGGCAGAATTTATTTGCACCCCTATTATGTGTATATGGAGGAGCAAAAAATTAATCTTTTTATTTTTGCTTCATATCTCGGCCTTCGTTTAATTGAAATTACGTTGATTAGGAAGCCCGAGTTGCATCCATGCGGGATTTATTCTTATGATAAATTTCGAAAAGTTTTCGACCATGGATCCAATATTCATTTCAAAAGCTACAAATAGCAAGTAATCCAGATTTGGACGCAATTATCTAAAGATTTTCATTTACTTCGAGCTCCACGGGTAATGTTGTTGGCCTTATTGGTATTCATAAAATTTTTATATGATTAATATGCGAAAAAGCAGTAAAGTCACTTTTACTAACTATTTGCTGTACATTTGGTGTACAACAAAACAACGGACAACCGAACTAATTTTACACAACTGACGGAATATTTAATGTATTTTTCAACATAAAACCATTTTTAAGCTTTGAAAATAAGAAATCTTTTAAGCTTCAATCGAGCAAAAGAAGCCTTTAGCTTACCTTTAAGTTTAAGAAGTCGTTTAATTTCCTTTTGAAATTTGAAATTACTTAAGACCTACATTAAATGATGAACCGAAGAACGTATCGGCTTAAGAGAAATTAATATCGCTCATAACTTTCTTCGTTTGCTATTATTGGTGTTTTCCGTTGCCGTTGTCACCACTTTTATTTAATTGTGAACTGTGATTAAATATAATATGTAAAGCGGTTTACATTCATTCGGTCATCCATGTAAATGAAATTGCTGGCGGTTCTTTTTTCAGATAACTTACAGGTCCCCCCCCCCACCCCACCCCACCCCCTACTATCGCACCCATCTTTTAAGGAGCACAAATGCACAGAGATTCAATTTATTAAATGTGAAAAATACTGCAGTTTATTTATAAATAAATTCCTCCCCAAAGACAAGAATTATTAAAAAACGAAACCGCATAGACACTCGCGTGCGAACTAAAAGTAAGATACTCAGAATTTGGCTTAAAAAAACCAAAAAAAAAAAAATGAAAAGAAAAAAAAAGGGAAACATAAAACGTATATATCCATTTTACACAACGACTTCTCGACCAAAGCCAAAGTCAAAGCAAATACTCGCAGCCGCTTAAAAGCAGAAAGGATCTCTTTAAATAATCGGATGCGTACTGTTAACCAAAGACCTCTCAAGCGAATGATACAATATGGTAGGAAGAACGCAATGGAGTAAACACTGGTTGCATTTGTATGTGTATGTGTGTTTTGCTACGAGTTCATACGGCGTCATATGAACACTGATTCAGTTTCAGTTACAGTACAGTAAAAAGAAACATACAAAAAAGCACCAAATCACGGAACTACCTTTCACTTTGTAAAACAAAAAAAAAAAAAAAAAAACAAAAAACAGGAAGAAGCAAATAAAGTGTAAGGTAAACGTAAAGAAAAAATGTGCCGTTTAAGTGAAAATTCTACCATATTTTCCCAACAGCTGTTGGATGGTAGTTGTTGCTTTGGTTCGACTTTATGGCTAGCAAAAGAAAACCGTTTAAACGGGGAGGGAAGGTGGGCAAACGAGGTTTGCTAAAGGTTCATGGCTACTGCATATGCAACTGATGTAGCTTTTGTTTTACAACATTTACCTTTTCTTCGGCAATAATTTCATGATATTTAAATGCATAAAGGCATAGAGATAGAGAGAGAGAGAGAGAGAGAGAGAGAGAGAGAGAGAGAGAGAGAGAGAGAAAACGAAGGAGAGATAAAAGTGGAAGAAGAGGAGAGAAAGAGCAGCTGCTAGTTGATAAGCTTAAAACCTTGTTGTTCCCTCTCCATTTGGGGCTTCTGTGGTCACTTAGCGCCCCAAATTTCGTTGCACGGAAATTGTGCTGGTGCTGGGTAATGCTTTTTGTTGAGCCAAAAAGCGGTTACAAATGCGACAAAAATTCCAATTGAAGCGAAAAACCAAAAACACACAACACCACAACTCGGCAGCGGTCACGGCACAAAGCAGGCAATTGAATTGAAAACAAAGCCACCGATACCGTCGTGGCCGTTCTATCAGACAATGCAATGAATGCAACGAGCACACACGACAATAAAAACAAAAAAAAACAAAAAAAAACAACAAAAAGAAGAAAATACAATTTTGTTGCCCTTAGAGCACGTGTAGAAGACGAAAGCAATGAATATTTCTTGTTTTTTTTTTTTCTTTTTTTTTTTCATCTCCCATAGGGACCAGTGAACGAACGTGTGATGAATAGCCATCCATTTATACATCTTGTCCGCATAGTTTGTCGTGTTATATTATTTTTTGTGCTCGAGGGATAAGCATAAAAACACAGCGATAAGACACGCGTTAATAGCCATTATGTGGTGTAGGTGGTGATGATGTGGTGGTGAAAAAACGCACTCACATATATGCCGCGCGCACTAAGCCTCAATAACGACGTCATGGCGAGGGTTAAAGGATAATTTTTTAGGTTATTTGTAGAATAAAATCTTTACTCTAAAAAATTGAAAAAATTTTTCTTTTAAAAATTTTTTAAAAATGTATGAATGTGTGCATAAACGTAAGTTTATAAGCAATGTATATGTATGTATGTATGTATGTATGTATATGTATGTACGTTATGAACATCAAAATGCATAACATGGTTTTTATGCGGTGTGATGAATGCCTGCAGCCTCACAACCAACATATTCTCATGAGGGTTTTCAAATTTTACTGCATCATAAATTAAATTACCTCAAGCTACTGCTGTTGCTGTTGTTGTTGCTGTTGCTGTTGCTGTTACCGGTACGTATGCCATATATAGACAATAACACTGACATAAAAGATGAGATGAATGTTATAGTAGTAATATTGCTTAGCCTTTTTATCCATCTATCTACTGCGTAGCACCGTTAGTGCCCCATTATACACATAAACATTATTTGCTGCCTGTTACCTAACATCACAAAACCTTTTGACTTTGACTTCGAAATATATTTAACAAAAAAAAAAAAAAATAAGCAAACAACCAAAGGTATGCGGAAAAAACTTTAAAAAATAAGCCAAAAGTGATTTTTTTCAATACACGCATACACCTGCAAAATATTTTCTAACAAAAGAAAAGCACAAAAAAAAAGCACAAATTCTTAAAAAAAAAAAATAAATAAATAAAAAAAAAGAAGAAACCTAAATAGCATTAGGTCTCCATATAAATATGCCAGAAAAAAAAAAAAGATTTCGTATGTAAATATATAACACGCTGGCCATAAACTAAATTCACTCTGAAAAATCTCAGTTGAGAGATATTAATAAACGCACACACTCTTCTCGCACAAACGTCACTGTTTACCTAAAACGAAAAAAAGAAAAAAATAGAAGACAAACAACAACAATAGCAACAACAAAGACTTACTACTGACTGGTACTCGCAAATGGTTTGTTCATTCGTTTAGCTTTATTCATTGAAGCAAAAACCAATTCCCAAACTGCTGCAACATGTAACAAATCCGTAGCCATCTAAAACCATTTTTAAGAGCTCTGGCAGCCACAACAACAATAATAATAGCAACTGTACAAATGCAAGTACATATCATTGATTGTGTATTACAATTCTCACATTATGTATACGCAGCGTTGTGCCAAAATATGTGTACGTATGTTAGCCGGAAAATTGAAACAAAAGCAAAACTAAAAAGAAAAAAACAAAAAAAAAAAAATGGAACACAAAAAGGTAGAAAAACGTATAGTATAGTGTAGTGTACAATCAGGTAACAGGACGATATGTTATTTAATGTGCGTATATTGGTAGGGCAATAAAATAGTTGCACCTAATACAGTGGGTCATTGCGGTGTTAAACAATACCAATAGTTTTTAGCCTGCGGGAAGCAAGCCAACCCCTGGTTAAATTTGTTTGGTTAAAATTCGAACTGCGTAGACATTTATACATATATATTTATAGCCAATGCACGTTACCTAGTCTATGGACCTACCCATTAAATTCTAAATAATATATCCGCACGCAATGTGATGACAATGGGGAGCAGAAAGGATGCTTAGATGCATAATAAGCCGTAAGTAGAGAAAGTTGAGTCGTATTCTATTCGAAAGCGAGCAGAAGCGAAGAACGTTCACTCGGTGGAAATCGTTTAACAAATAGAAAATAGTTTTCTCAGTAGATAAGGCCAGAGCTTACTTTGCTTATTTCAGGACTAGAATTCAATACGTTTCGAACTCAATCTCGTTAGGAATGTTTTCAAAAAAGTGTTTAATATAGTTAGGGATGGTTTCCTTATTTCTTGACCGATCTAAGTCGCTCGAATGTCGTCGTATATAGTATGCAATAAGGTTTAATGTATCCAAAGCTTTTGCAAGGAATCTTTTTGGTTACTATACACAACACATTCTAAGGAACAAAAGTGTTTATCTTAAACGATACGAAAAGATCCCCTACTTTTTGTCCCGGTGTTCCAACAATGACTTTTTGAACTTGAAATGTTTACAAATACTTTTCAACCTAATGCACATACGCTTTCTACGAAAAGTCATTTTAATTTCAATACAAAAACTTAGATGCGCTTTAAGTAACAAAAAGGATTTGCGTGAAACGGTAAAAGTTTTATATCCAGCCTTCGAATTTAGGGTAATTACAAATGCCATCCACAACAACATACTAATACACCTTAGGGCTTGTTCAAAGAGTTTTTTTGATTTCTATATAAAAAATTTAGTGCGCTTTAAAGCATAAAATGTTCCCTTTAACAGACACACAGAAAAATTTCTCTCTTCATATTGGAAGGCACTTCACGATATCTACAATAAAAATCAGATGCATTTTAAAAGATCTTTCTCAAAGGAGCGGTAAGCCAGCCTGCTTGCCAAGTTAGATAAATTTAACATTAGAATATCACCGGTTTGCGCTTTCGCCTCGGAAAGGAGCTTTTACATCTTCCAGAAGAAGAAGTAGACTTCTAAAATCACTTTAAGGGACAGTTCGAACGCTTTTAGTTGAGCATCTTATAAAGCGACCCTGATGTTGGGAGTTGTACATAGACAAGCCTTCGTGAGTAACAAAAGATATTTGCTTGCAGGCTTCTCTTCTACATAATCAATTATTATTTACCCCCAAAATTCACATATGCTACCAGCCTGCAGTCTTCTGGACGAATGGAACGTGGCTTTGCTGCGCCTATAGTTCTCTTTGGAGATTGAAAATCTATGACAAAAAATTCAAGTCCAGGTGGTATGGAGAATCCAAACGAAAGCG